>NC_057721.1:36332714-36337779 GCF_004010195.1 Chiloscyllium plagiosum | reverse complement strand
CTCCTGCTCCTTGGATGCTGCCTGACCTGCTGCGCTTTTCCAGCAACACATTTTCAGCTCAATACCAGGTTGTAACAAGAGTGTGCTACCTGCTTGCAATGATGGTGTCCTGGGCAATGCAGCATTCAAGAAATCTTTAATGCATGATCAGACATATAGGTCTACATCTCATGACAGTCTAGTGTAAATGTATGACATATTTATCTATACTTATTTCTTCTACAGTCAGAATGTAAAAAATGGATTTCTACATATAGCCATTTTATAAAATTTTGGGGTTCACTTTGGTTTAAGTTTTATATTTGAACCTCATTACAATAGAGAGTTTGAAAGATCCCATCTAGAAGCCTACTAGTCCTAATCAGTTAAAAGCCCATTTAAGATGCAAATAGATTTACATAAATTTTACAGAATTTAATTTATGCTAAGCACAAAGGTAGTAATACATAATAAAAGCAACAGCCTTTAGTTGATCCACTTCACATATCAATTCATGACATCAGTTGACTGGGCAAAAGTCTTTTGTTCCATTTCATAGAATAAAATTGATCTTCTGTCTTTGATTTTCCTTTGTTGTGCACTGAACCACTAATGCACAGGCCTTATTAACCCTTGCTAGGCACTGTGCATGATCAAAGACATTCTGAAATCTAAGTTTCTTATTAGTGAATGAACAGTTCATGGTCAATCTTGGCTTGGCGAAACAATATTAGCCTGGTGCCTGAATGGGTTGTTTTAAGTGATGAGTCCGCTTAATGATATCAATTCTTACTGATTCATTTTTTGTTAGTTTGTAATATCACCACTTTTATTACAGCCTGTCTCTCTTAATTTACCAACTCCGTAAGTCTTTACCAAGATCAAGAGGCACCAATGAGCAACTTATATTTCTGTTTACAGCATGTAAACAGTGATTAATTATCATCTGATATGATTCATTGAAGAACAATCAAAACAACTGCAAGACTTCAAAACTTACAACAGAACCTGACTCTGAAGTAACATGCATACATTTATCCACATACATGCACACCCAGGCCTATCTAATCTTTCTCTCAAATTTACATGTGTAAGCTTTACAGAAGCCTGAACCAGAAAACAACAATACTTTTTATTTAGGGCATGCTCTTTCCCCCACAGAAACGGTTTAACAACTAATCACTTTAAACAATATAATCAAGTCAAAATGGTTAATTATTTAAAAACTAACTCAATCCCAAAGTTGCAGAATGAAAAGAAATGGTTCTGACCACCCAGTCCTGGTTACCATATAACTTGCATATCAGCAAGTTTATCATCATAATGACGGAATCATTGACAGCCACAAACCTAGTCAAAGAATTGTGATTTCACAAAATACAACTTACTAAGGAAAGTGAAATGGCTCTAGGGAAGGTATTTGAGAACAATGAACTTATCAATGATTAGGTACAGGAAATAAAGATGAACAGGTGACAAGATGGAGAGTTTGTGCTGGGCATTTTTAAAAGGAAAAGTGAGATAAGAAGGGATCTGAATACAAGGATGAGAATTCAGATTTGAGGCTTTAGGGGAACTCAGATTTTGAAGTCATCAGATGAAATGCTTATGTAAATTAAGCTTGAGTGGAAGTGTCGTAGATGAGCTAAAAGAGATGGAGAATGCAAAGTGGAATCTGAAAGTGATTAAGATGAATGAAGGTTTCTCTGATAAATGGCCTAAACCAGTGAAGAGATCAGTGGTATTATGAACAGTAAAGAGTCTGGAGTTAGAACATTATGACAGAGGTAAGCAACTTCACATAACTAGGAATACAGGCAGCCCATAGTATCTGAGATCCATGTGTACATGTCGTTTATAAAATTGACTAGAACTAATACAGGGAAAATAGCCAGGTGCATATTTTTAAAAATAAAGTGACATCTAGCCTCACCATCCTGAAAGCTGCATATTCACTCATGATTTTGATCATTAGAGTTTATACAGCACAGAAACAGACCTTTCAGTCCAAATCATCTGCACTGACCTAGTTCCATTTGCCAACTTTTGGCCCATATTCCTCTAAACCCTTCCTAATCATGTACCTGTCCAAATGCCTTTTAAATGTTGCAGTGCTACCAGCCTCTACCACTTCCTCTGATAGCTGATTTCCATATACACACCACCCTCCATGTGAAAAAACTGTCCTTCTGGTCCCTTTTTAAGTCTTTTCTCCTCTTACCTTAAACCCATGCTTTCTAGTTTCAGACTCCTCTACCTGGGGGAAAAGACAATGGCTATTCACCCTAACTATGACCCTCATGATTTTATAAACCTTTATGGTCACCCCTGAGCTTCTGATGCTTCAGGGGTAAAAAGCCCCAGCCTTTCTGGCCTCTCCCTATAGTCAAACCCTCTAGTCCCAGTAATATTCTTGTAAATTCTTTTTAACTCTCTCAAGTTTAACAACATCTTGACTTCTTTGGAATGAGTGTTTGCAATATGGACCCATCTCCCCAGTTAGACATCCTCGTGATAATGTGAATCTAACATTAATCACCGGTGTCAGCTCAGTTTCTCTTGCAGCTGCTGGAATTACTTTTAATTCACTTTATATTAATCGAAACTAATTCACTCACAGCAGTGCAAGACACACCTGTGTGGCTTCAATTGACTGCTACTCACAGGTCTCATGTACTAAGGTTAGATAAAAACAGTCAGTTGAAGCCAATTTGAAAAGCAAGGCAAGAGCATATTAAATCAATCAGTTGAAGAATGTCACATTTCCTGACATCCCACCCCTCTTGTGAGGTTGGAGAATGGTTACGAATTGTTAATGCTGCATAAATGTTCTGATTATTGGAATATTTTAACATTCAGCCTTATGCTAATGAACTAAAGCATGAACTTGAACAAAACCTCACCTAAACAAAACTGGTACCATTTTTATAAGCTGCTCATTTAAATAGATGTGACAGGTTTTACTCCCATTTGATAGAAGAGGTGTGCTAATCTGCTGTGATTGTTGGGGGTGCCAACAGGGAGATTAGTGTATGGGAAAGGGAGAAATTCCTGGTGAAACAATTAAGTAACAAAAAAAAGGCTAAAGTTTGCAGCATGAAGCTGGGAATGTAGCGATAAGTTGTGATAACTGAAAAGGACTGTCAGGAAGTTTATAATAGATGGTTCAGATGGGATTTTTGTGTTAGACAGGCAAAGCAATGTATCACTTACTTGACCATCAGCATTTCATTGCTTCTCGGCTTTTTGGCTAAGATCAAGTGTCTGTTCTTATCAGGACAGGGGTCGAGTTGCGAGTCATCAGAGCTAGTGGAGATCATCGCTGGATCGTGATTGGACGTTGGAGGATCGTTTGGTTGTGCTGACCTGCTATTGGTGGATCTTATGCTGGCTTCGGCCTAACGCCAATTCAGGGACCAGCCAACCTCAGAGCTATGGCCTCAACAGCTGCCCGCAGCCCTGGGCAAGGGGTTCGAAACACTGTCCGGGTGTCTGTCAAAAAGGTGGAAGAGCGTACACCAGTCGATCGGACGGTGTTCGTCAAGAAGGTGTTGTTCGAGTGCTGTGGATTCGCTGCAGCAGACGTGTACTGCCTGCAGGATTTACCTGGGGCAGGCTACTTCGACGTCACCTTCAGGAGCATGAAGCAATGTGAGCAGCTCCTGAAGGTCTTCAAGGAAAAGGAAGGGGAGCCGCTGTTCTCCATCTTGTCGGCGGTGCCGTTGTGTGTGCTTCCTGCGCAGAGGAGCTGGGTTGTTACAATCCACATGTACAACCCCCTACGTGCCAGCAACTGATGCGCATATCTTCCCAGGAACGTCAGGACAAGTCGAGGGACAAAGCACCGATGTGGTTGACCCTTTCGGGATCTGGACCAGCAAACGACAGGTCAAGGTAACCCTGAGGGTTGACGCCAGCGGGAATATCCTCCACCCACCCTCCAGCTTTGCTATCGGAGGGAGCAGAGGGTACCTGACTTATGCAGGGCAGCCGAAAGTGTGCAGAACCTGTGGGAGGTCAGGCCACATGGCGGCGGACTGCAAGGTCACGATCTGTCGGAATTGCAAGAAGGAGGGCCACCCGACCAAAGAGTGCAAGGAGGAAAAGAACTGCAATCTGTGCGGGGAGGCGGGCCACGTGTACAGGGCCTGCCCAAGATGAGGGGCCACCACCTATGCGCAGATGGCCAGAGGCGGGCCACAAAAGGACGGCAAGGCACCACAAACCGGCAAGGGAACGGTTTCTGGTGGCACGCTAGAGGAAGGACAGGCCGGAGCAGAGCAGATGACAGCTACTGGAGAGGGAGAGTTGCCGAGCGAAGCTCTGACAGGACAGGCGGAGGAGAAGGAGGCGGAGAAGGGAAAGAAGGAGGCAGAGGAATGGACCGTGGTGCAAAACAGGAAGAGGAAAACCCCCCCGGTCACCAAGACCTCCCAGAAAAAGGGGAAAAGGCAGCTGCAGGTGGAAGACACGGACAGCTCTTCGGAGGGTGTGGACGGACGTAAAGAGGGTCGTCACCAACTGTCAACCAAGGGACGAACACTCCTGAGGAAATGGGAAACCACCACCCCCCCACCATGTGAAAGCCAGGAGCCCCTCGCTGCCACACAGCTCCAGGTCACTGGGAGCAGCGACCCTCTGACAGCCCCGCTGTCAGATCTAGAAACAGACAGCGTGGACCCTGGTCTCGGCCCGATGACACCGAAGCGGGCAAATGGGCCGAGTGAGGAACTGGACAGCTACCTCAGCCCAGCGAGGGTCCAGCAGTTTGCGTACTGCACGGGGATGCAGACAGCTACCCCAGAGGGGCAGGACCAGCGACAATCGGACATGGGTAACCTTACAACTTGTTAACAAAATGCGGTTTAAAATTGCAACTATTAATGTGCGCAGCATAAAATCTGCGTGATGTGTTTCAACACTGGCCTTCCTGGCCAATGCTAAAGCCGATGTCCTGTTTCTGTAGGAGTGTGGGATACCGCACCTCAGCAGTTACAGGAGATGGTCGAGCTTGTGGGCCCATGGGCCGTCAGTGTGGTCAGGGGGCAACGCGTTGCTGATGTTACCTACAGAAACGCTCCCGTGA
>NC_057721.1:36329543-36332561 GCF_004010195.1 Chiloscyllium plagiosum | reverse complement strand
AACGACATTTGCTATCCTCCAGTCTTCTGGCACTACTTCTGTTGACAATGATAACATAAAGATCAAAGCTAAAGGCTCTGCAATCTCCTCCCTGGCTTCCCAAAGAAGCCGAGGATAAATATCATCCAACCCAGGGGTCTTATCTATTTTCCAATCTCCCAAAATTGCTAAAACCTCCTCTTTGTCAAAATCAATCCCATCTAATCTTGTAGCCTGTATCTCCGTACTCTCACTAACATTGCCCTTTTCCAATGTGAATACTGACAAAAAATATTTCTTAAGCACTTCCACTATTCCATTTTCCTGAATCTACAGGGGGAGCCAACAAATGAAAATACTCTTTCTGAGTCTCTTCTGGTGCTGCCTCCTCCAGTTAAGAGGTTAACTTGTCAGGAAAATTGCAGTTAAATCAGGCTATTGTGCCAATACTGTGCCTTTAAGAGATGGGTTCTGTGCTGTTTCCCTTGAAGAGGGGTGTTGTCACAATGGTGCCAAGATGCCTCCTTCAGACAAGCAATTGGTGAAGAGTTTTGAGTTCTCATTGGGTGTGTTGCGACAAAAGAATCATGAGTGGGTCACACTGACCCAAAAAGATTTTGGTTTTGCTTTAGGTTTGGTGAGTAGGTCTTTGCTGGCAGCTGGAACTGAAAGCTTAAGTTCTCTGCTGCTGGAGTGAAGTCTTAGACAAAGAGGAGACGTGCTCACGTTTCTTCTTCCAGAAGGTGCACAAAGAGAGCTCTGTGCTCAGCAGCCTGAAGGAAGAAGATGGCTCGGTAACGTCATCTCAGGCTGACATCATGAGGATCAGCAAATTCTTCTATGCCAGCCCATATGACTCAAAGCCGACCGACAATGCGGCCTCCCAGTCGTTCCTCCCCTCTATCATGGAGGTCTTAGACGACAGAACACGGGAGAGGCTGGACCAGCCACTATCTCTGGATGAGCTGACCAAGGCCCTCGAGTCCTTTGAAAAGAATAAAACTCCCGGAAGCGACAGCTTACTGGTCGAGCTCTATTCCGCTCTTTGGGACTTGATTGGCCAGGAACTGCTGGAGGTGTATGTCAGTATGCTTCGGGCAGGTACCATGAGTGAATCCATGAGGAAAGGCATCATCACCCTCATCTACAAGCAGAAGGGGGAGAGGGCGGAAATTAGAAATTGGAGACTGATCTCATTGTTAAACACAGACTACAAAATCTTGTCAAAGGTCATCGCCAACCGGGTCAGGTCTGCTCTGGGATCGGTGATTCACCCTGACCAAACCTGTGCTGTACCGGGCAGGAAGATCGCTGAGAGTCTCGCACTCCTCAGAGATACGATTGCCTACGTGCAGGACAGGGGGGTGGACACCTGCCTCATCAGCCTGGACCAGGAGAAAGCCTTTGACAGGATATCGCATACATATATGAGGGATGTCCTCTCCAAAATGGGCTTCGGGGAGGGAATCGCTAATTGGATCAGACTGCTCTACACCAACATTGTCAGTGCAATATCAATCAATGGGTGGGAATCAGATAGCTTCCCAGTCAGATCTGGAGTCAGGCAGGGCTGCCCTCTCTCTCCTGCCTTGTTTGTGTGTTGCATAGAGCCATTTGCCGAGTCCATCAGGAAGGATGCGAGCCTGAGGGGAGTGACTATTCCTGGCAGCGGGGGTCGCCATTTTCTGCTCTGATCCACTGTCCGTGCACAGACTCATGTGCATCTGTGACCAGTTCGAACGGGCCTCTGGGGCCAAGGTAAACCGAGGCAAGAGCGAAGCCATGCTCTTTGGGAACTGGGCCGACCAATCCTTATCCCCTTCACCGTCAGGACTGACCACCTGAAGGTGCTGGGTATTTGGTTCGGGGGGGGCTGGGGCATGCGCCAAGACCTGGGAGGAGCGGATCAGGAAGATGAGACAGAAACTGGGCAGATGGGAGCAACGGTCGCTCTCCATCGCGGGTAAAAACCTGGTCATCAGGTGTGAGGTACTCTCAGTATTGTTATACGTGGCACAGGTCTGGCCTATCCTTAGAACCTGTGCCGCCGCAGTCACCCGGGCCATCTTCCACTTCATGTGGAGATCCAAGATGGACCGGGTCCGAAGAGACGTAATGTACAAAGACCGGTGCAATGGGGGAAAAAACACACCCAATGCCACCGTCACCCTGATGGCCACCTTTGGGTGTGGCTGCATCAAGCTGTGCGTGGATCCCCGGTACGCAAACACCAAGTGTCACTACGTACTGAGGTTCTACCTGTCCCTGGTGTTGCAAAGGATGGGCCTGGCCTCGCTGCCGCGCAACGCTCTGAGTAGTTGGACCGTTCCATATCACCTGTCCTTCGTGGAGAAATTTATGAAGAAAAACACCTTTGACCACAAGTCAGGAAGTGGTCAGCACGTAGTGTCCTTGAGATCCTTCGGGAAAAGGAGAGGGCGGATCCAGTCGAGCGGTTCCCTGAGCAGACTGTCAAAGCCATTTGGCAGAATGCCTCATCGCCAGAACTTTCCAACAAGCACCAAGACATGGCTTGGCTGGTGGTGAGAAGGGCTCTGCCTGTGAGATCCTTTATGCACACCCAGACTCTCAGCCACACCGCACGCTGCCCTCGAAGTGGCTGCAGGGGGGACGAGATTGTCACACACCTCCTTCTAGAATGTGCCTATGCAGAGGAAGTCTGGAGAGGAATGCAATGGTGTTTGTCGAGGTTTGTCCCGAGCAGTGTTGTGACGCGGGACTCCGTGCTCTACGGCCTGTTCCCCGGGACGCACACAGAGACGAACATCAACTGCGCCTGGAGGATCATCAACTCAGTGAAGGACGCTCTCTGGGTGGTCCGAAACCTGTTGATCTTCCAGCTGAAGGAGTTGACCATGACTGAGTGTTTTAGACTGGCACATTCCAAGGTCCAGGACTACGTGTTGAGGGATGCGCTGAAGCTTGGGGCAGCTGCCGCCAAGGCGCGGTGGGGAAAGACCACCGTCTAACATCTGCCTGCCTAAGAAGAACAGGGGGCCCACGCAGTCATTTGGGCTC
>NC_057721.1:36298040-36326587 GCF_004010195.1 Chiloscyllium plagiosum | reverse complement strand
TCAGCGAGTCGTGAGTTCATGGAATGCACTGCCAGTAGCAGTGGTGGACTCTCCCTCTTTATGGGCATTTAAGCGGGCATTGGATAGGCATATGGAGGATATTGGGCTAGTGTAGGTTAGGTGGGCTTGGATTGGCGCAACATCGAGGGCCGAAGGGCCTGTACTGCGCTGTATTCTTCTATGTTCTATGTTCTATGAGTACAAAAATCAAGGGGACATTTCAGGTTAGCTTATTGGTGTGATAGTTTGGGATCTAAATTTAAGAAAATAAAGGCCTTATTTTCTATTACAAAAGCATGTCAGAAGTGTATTTGACTTGTAAGGCTAATCACTTCAAATTAGTGCTTTTTGATTTGTTGATAGTTATCTACTTTCTATTATATTTCTTTAATTTTTGTAATCTGACCAACTTGATGAAATCATTTTGATGAAACAAAAATTGTAGATTACAGTTGGTTGATTTCTACACTGAATTGTATGGCATGATCATCGGAGTAAAGAGGGGAAAAAACCTGAAGTATTGGAGAAAGAAGGCAATACATGCTGAAGTGCAATGTAGGATGCATATCAATACTTGCTGAACGTACACTGGGTGTTTTCTGGTTACCATTCAATGATTTTTCTTTTCTGTCAATTCCCAGAATTTTATTAAAACTTTGCCAAAGATTTTTTTTGAAAGCCTGGATGTATTCTTTCATGGTGCATTTCACTGCCATTCCCTTAAAAAATTTGTGGAGTCTCATCAACTTAATACAATGAAATCCACATTGCCATGTTATTTACAAGTTTCCATTCCGCTCAGAATAGTAGCAGTTTAGTAGGAAAAAACACATTTGCATTAATATTCAACATCCTCTCATGAAAATACATAACATCTATAGTACAAAATGTGTGATTAAAATTCATTAATAAAAGATATATGGTAGTTAATAGTGCTTTTACACAATATGCAAACAAGCAGGTGCTCGATTCTCTTTAAAAGTAAAACATTAATAATGTAAAGGTGGAGGTTGAGCTATGAATTCTAGTTAACTCATTGAAATCTGGAAAGAAAATTCATAAAGAAGTTTAGGTTAAGGAAAGTTGCCTTTTGATTGTTCAAAATATGCATATGAGAACTGGATTCGCAATGATTTTAGTTGAGTTTAATTGTACTTAAATATATGCATTTCAAAAATAGCCACTTATCTGATTTTAGCTTTTGAGGTAACAGAATTGAATTTATTTTCTAACTATTTCTGTACACTATCTAGTCAAATATGCATACATTATTCCATTCCTTAATCTAATGTATTATAATGCATCACAAAAAAAAATTGTGTGCCCTATTGTCCTGAATGAAAGCTGGTACAACACACTGCATGGAGCTGAATCAATTTGGCATACCATATGTTTTTTAATGAGCATCCTCGCACATTTATTTCAGGAAAGTAGTTGACAGTTCTCCATAACCATCAGTTACATTACTTGAATATTCTGTCAACAATATGAATATAATGTAGAGATGCTGATGTTGGGCTGAGATGGATAGGATCAGAAGTTACATGACACCAGGTTATAGTCCAACAGGTGCATTTGAAATCACAAACATTTGGAGTGCTGCTCCTATGTCAGTTGAAGGTGCATCTTTCACAAACCTCAAGATGTCAGCAGTGAGCTCTATGAGACAACCAACAAACCGGAATAGTTGACAGAGATCTGCAGTGCAGCAAACAAAGAAGGAAGAATCGAAATGGACCCCTCCAGAAAGCCACTGCCCTAGGCTCAACAAGTATGCTCAAGTGGTTAGAAACGTGTCAATGCTAGATTAATCAGCCGTGCTCACAAGATAGTGCAGAACGTTACCCAAGCACAACGCAATGCTATCCATGCTCTCAAAATCAACTGCAACAGCAGCATCAAAGCAGGCAAAGGAGGAGCCACCATCATACATAACAGAATGGGCTACTATAAAGTGTACAGACAACCGAACAACCAGGAACACAATAGACAATTACCTGTCAATCTGACCAAAGTGCACACCTTCACCCGAGGAAAGAGCAGCGCTCCGAAAGCTTGTGAGTTCAAACAAATCTGTTGGACTATAATCTGGTATCATGTGACTTCTAACAAAATGAATAGATATTGACTTGGAAACGTAAGACAATGGGGAACAAAAAGAATAGGGAATTAGGAACAATGTAGATGTTCAGGGTTTCCTTAATGCTTCCCACCTCTTTTAGACATATTTTGGATTAGCAGAGATAAAAGATAAGTTAAAGATCTACTTTTTTTGTGGCCAGCACATTGGATTTACCCCGAACATTTCCACCTCGCCTCAACATTGCTTCATCCTTTCCACTGCTCACACAATGGGCTTCCAATGCAGGCTACAAATCCTATTCATAATATTAAAATGAAGTTAATGTGAGAAATAAGACTGTGAACTACATAGATGTAGAAAGGTTATTTCCCTTCTGTGGTAGATGTAGAAAGGTAATTTTCCCCTTGTGGTAATAGTAATTTAGTTTTTCTTCAACATGCACTGATACTACAGTTTCAGGTTTAATAATGGATAGATTTATGCATAACAGTTACCTGTTCTTAATGTCTAGGACCAGAGTGTATTATTCCAGTTTAAAGGATCACACATTTAAAACAGAGTTGAGGAGGAATTTCTTCTCTGAAGGTAGTGAATTTGTGGAATTCTTTAGTGCAGAGCATTGTCAAGACTAGTCATTAAGTATACTGAAGACAGAGAGAGATTTTTAATCAGTATTTGAATTGAGGGTTATGGGGAAAAGGCATGAAAGGATTGTCAGATCAGCTTTGATCTCATGGAAGATCAGACTCAGTGGGCAGAAGGATTCATTTCTGCTCCAACATCCTGTGACAGGCAGAAATCTAGCCCGAGTCGACTTCCAATCATGACCCAATTTGATATGAAGTGACCTCCAGCTCAATCACACCATTTAAAGAATCAATATCAGTACAAGCTTTTTAAAAAAGGCTGGATTGTTCTGGTGGTAACATAGGTTTGTTAACTGAAACTAATTGCTCTTCAAGACTCAAGGATAAATAGTAATTTAGTTTTTCTTCAACATGCACTGATTCTACATTTTCAGGTTTAATAATGGATAGATTTATGCACAACAGTTACCTGTTCTTAATGTTAAAGACTACACTGAGAAAGACCATACAGAATTCAGAATTCAAGAAAAGTTAGAAACGATAAGGAAGAAAGGCAGTATCCAGTGTTCTGCCTGTCAAGTGAATGAAGATGTTCATTGGTTCCTGAGTCTCTTTATTCTTTTAGGAAGATTTCAAAGATTAAATGTTATTCGGAACATTGCAGATCAAATTCATGTCAGAGTCAGCATTAAAATAAGAATGATTAATTGCCTCTAAAGTATTTCGTTTTAATCTCTAAAATCTATGTACATCAAAGTAAGAAAAAAATGAATCATACCATCGACCATGAGGGAAAATGATCTTTCTGCTGACTGTCCCTGGGATTTGTTTTAATTTCAGGTGGTTTAGAATAATGGAAATTGCATTGTGCATTTTGTTCAACTAAGAATTTACCGATGACCGTGAAGCCATTATCAATTTTCAGAAAAACCTATCTGCCTCACTAATGTCCTTCATGAAAGGAAATCTGCTGTCCTCACCTAAATCTGGCTTACATGTGACTCCAGACCCACAACAATGTGGTTGACTGTCAACTGCCCTCTGATGTGGCCTCGCAAGCCACTCAGTTGTATCAATCTCAACATAGAAGTGAAACTGGAAAGACCACCTAGCATTGACCTAGACACCAGAAAAGACAACAGCAGAAACAGCCCTGTTGAACTGCAAAGCCCTCTTTAATAGCATTTGGAGTCTAGTGCCAAAATTGGCAGAGCTGTCTTACAGACTAGTCGGGCAATTGCCTGACATAGACATACTCATGGAATCATACCATACTGACAATGTTCCAGTTGCCACCATCACCATCAGTCCTATCCCACTGGCACAACAGTCTCAGCAGAGGGATGATACAGTGATATACAGACAGGAGGGAGCTGCCCTTGGAGTCCTCAACATTGTTGTTGACCGGATGAAGTCTCATAGTTCCAGGTTAAACATGGGCAAGGACACCTCCTGCAGTTTGCCACATACCATCCTCCCTGGCCTAATGAATCAGTACTTCTCCATGTGACAGCACTTAGGAAGCACTGAGAGTGGCAAGGGCACAAAATGTACTCTGGATGGGGATTTCAATGTTCACCACAAAGAGTGACTCAGCAGCAGTACTACTGATCAATCTGGTTGGGTCCTAAAGGACATAGACTGGGTCTGTGGCAGGTGGTGAGGGAACCAACAAGAAGGAAAAACATAGTTGACCTCATCCTGCCCAGGAGCATTTGTCCTTGACACTACGGATAAGAGTGACTGTTGCATATCCTTGTGGAGACGAAGTTCTGCTATCACATTAAGATTACCTTCCATCATGTTGTGTGACACTCTCACTGTGCTAAATGGGACAGACTTCAAAGAGATCTAACAACTCAAGACTGGGCTTCCATGAGGCATTGTGGCCCATCAACAGCAGCAGAACTATATTCCAGCACTATCTGCAACTTTATGGCCTACCCACCAATCAACCATTATTTTCAAGCCAGTGGATCAACCACATCCAATCGTGAATGATACTGGAAAATTAAGCAGCTCACTGAGGGAAGAGGCTCCACAAATATCCCCATCCTTAATGATAGAAGAGCCCAGCATATCCATGTATAAGATCAGTCTGAAGCATTTGCAGCAATCTTCAGCCAGAAGTGCCAAGTGGATGACATCATCTTAAACTCCTCCACTGGTCCCCAGCATTACAAGATACCAGTCTACAACCAATTCGATTCACTCAATGTGACATCAAGAAATGGTTGGAGGCATTGGATACCATATTACAGCCTCAGCTCAAACATGAACAAGAGAGCAGAACTTCAGATTCTCAGGATAGTGTCACAGGCTCAACTACCTTCAGTTGCTTCATCAATGACCTGCCCTCCATCAGAAGGTCAGAAGTGGGGATGTTCGCTGATGATTGTGCAATGTTCAGCATCACTCACAAATCCTCAGACACTGAAACAACTTCTGATATGCAGTAGGACCTTGACAACATCCAGGTTTGGGCTAATAAATGGCTAGCAGAATATGTGCCATACAAATGCCAAACAATGATCATCTCCAACAAGAGAGAGTTTAACAATCACCCCTTATTGTTCAGTGGTATCACCATTGCTGAATCTAACATGGTCAAATTTCTGGTGATCACCATTGAACTTGGCCAGACATATAAATACTGTAGCTACCAGAGTTGATCAAAGGCTATGAGTTCTGCAAATGCACCACCACAGTCTGAACTGCATTTTTCCACCATCTACAAGGCACAACACAAGTGTATGATGGAATGTCCACTTGCCTGGATAGATGCACCTCCAACAACATTCAAAAAGCTTGACACAATCCAAGATAAAGCAGCCTACTTCGGTGGCTCCCAATTAACCATCTTTAATAGTCACTCCCTTCACTATTGATGCAAAGGTATCATTTCAAAGGACGAGGTTGGGTATTTGAATGTTGGGCATGAGTTCTGACTGGTGCTGGGGTGGATTTGAGATAGTTGAGATAGTTAGTTAGTTATATTCACAACCCTTGGTTGAACTTCTGGTGCTTCTGCCAGGTCCTTGGGGCCACTGAACTAAAATCTCCAGAACCCCATCAGAAAATCTGGGAAACTTCTATCAGCCCTCCTGCACCTTTGATCATTCTTTGTCTTTTCTGGAGAAAACTTTAAAAGCTGTTGGAACCCTAATGCACCTCCCTTTTGAGAGGTACAGGCTGCCTTTCAGTGCATCTGAGATGTGATTTATCCTAGCCATAGACAACCATGGATCCTCCGGATGACTAAAGGAATTGAGGGTTTGGTTAAGAAAAAGAAGGAAGCATATGTCAGGTATAGACAGTCGAGTGAATCCTTAGAAGAGTATAAAGAAAGTAGGAGTATACTTAAGAGGGAAATCAGAAGGGAAAAACAGGGACATCAGATAGCTTTGGCAAGTAGAATTAAGGAGAATCCAAAGGGGTTTTACAAATATATTAAGGACAAAGAATAGGGCCCCTCAAAGATCAGCAAGGCGGCATTTATGCAGAGCCACAG
The DNA here is from genome assembly GCF_004010195.1 of Chiloscyllium plagiosum. Taxonomy (NCBI): domain Eukaryota; kingdom Metazoa; phylum Chordata; class Chondrichthyes; order Orectolobiformes; family Hemiscylliidae; genus Chiloscyllium; species Chiloscyllium plagiosum. The sequence goes on along the minus strand of NC_057721.1, from coordinate 36,320,406 downwards.
AAAATGGGGGAGATACTAAATGAATATTTTGCACCATTATTTAGTGTGGAAAAGGATATGGAGGATATAGACTGTAGGGAAATAGATGGTGACATCTATGGAGGAAGTGCTGGATGTCTTGAAACGGTTAAAGGTGGATAAATCCCCAGGACTTGATCAGGTGTACCCGAGAACTCTGTGCGAAGCTAGAGAAGTGATTGTTGGGCCTCTTGCTGAGATATTTGTATCATCGATAGTCACAGGTGAGGTGACGGAAAACTGGAGGTTGGCAAACATGGTGCCACTGTTTAAGAAGGGTGGTAAGGACAAGCCAGGGAACTATAGACAGTGAGCCTGACCTCGGTGGTGGGCAAGTTGTTGGAGGGAATCCTGAGGGACAGGATGTACATGTATTTGGAAAGGCAAGGACTGATTTGGGATAGTCAACATGGCTTTGTACATGGGAAATCATGTCTCACAAACTTGATTGAATTTTTTGAAGAAGTAACAAAGAAGATTGATGAGTGCAGAGCAGTAGATGTGATTTATATGGACTTCAGTAAGGCATACGACAAGGTTCCCCATGGGAGACTGATTAGTAAGGTCAGATCTCACGGAACACAGGGAGAACTAGCCATTTGGATACACATCTGGCTCAAAGGTAGAAGACAGAGGGTGGTGGTGGAAGGTTGTTTTTCAGACTGGAGGCTTGTGACCAGTGGAGTGCCACAAGAATCGGTGCTGGGCCTTATACTTTTTGTCATTTACATAAATGATTTGGATGCAAGCATAAGAGGTACAGTTAGTAAGTTTGCAAATGACACCAAAATTGGAGGTGTAGTGGACAGAGAAGAGGGTTACCTCAGATTACAACAGGATCTGGACCAAATGGGCCAATGGGTGGAGAAGTGGCAGATGAAGTTTAATTCAGATAAATGCGAAGTGCTGCATTTTGGGAAAGCAAATCTTAGCAGGACTTATACACTTAATGGTAAGTCTCCTTCCTATCGGGAAGATCTTGTGAAGCTTGAAAGGGATCTGAAAAGATTGACAAGGATGTTGCCAGGATTGGAGGATTTGAGCTACAGGGAGAGGCTGAACAGGCTGGGGCTGTTTTCCCTGGAACGTCGGTGGCTGAGGGGTGACCTTACAGAGGTTTACAAAATTATGAGGGGCATGGATAAGGTAAATAGGCAAAGTCTTTTCCCTGGGGTCGGGGAGTCCAGAACTAGAGAGCATGGGTTTAGGGTGAGAGGGGAAAGATATAAAAGAGACCTAAGGGGCTACTTTTTCACACAGAGGTTGGTACGTGTATGGAATGAGCTGCCAGAGGACGTGGTGGAGGCTGGTACAATTGCAACATTTAAGAGGCATTTGGATGGGTATATGGATAGGAAGGGTTTGGAGGGATATGGGCCAGGTGCTGGCAGGTGGGACTAGATTGGGTTGGGACATCTGGTTGGCATGGACAGGTTGGACCGAAGGGTGTGTTTCCATGCTGTACATCTCTATGACTCTATGACTCTGCTAACCATGAAGTCAGCCCAAAACCCATGGAGCACCAGGCTGTACACCATACTTATTGAGATGAGCAGGCAGTTTGAAGTCTGTGGGCTGCCTGCATCACCTCAGCTGGACATAGGGTATTTACAATCTCCATTCCTTCTGCTAATAAGCCTAATCAAATGTTTAGCACAAATCTTCATTTTTAGTTTCTAAACTAACATTACTACTAATATTACACCACCACACCCTATACATGCTCAATTTCTTTAGTGGATCAGGTTCAGTTAATATAAACTAATCCTAAATTTGTGAGGAAAAGTTAAGAATTGTTCTAAAATAGTTTTGACTCTTTTGCAAGTATTTTAGTGGAGCGTTTGATTCAAAGCACACTTATTCTGGTCAGACCACATTTGGAGTACTGCGTACGGTTTTGGGCCCCATATCTCAGGAAGGATGTACTGGCCCTGGAGTGTGTTCAGAGGAGGCTCACTAGAATGGTCCCAGGAATGAAAAGCGTAACATGTGAGGAACGTTTTGAGGAGTCTGGGCTTATACTTGATGAAGTTTAGAAGGATGAGGAGGGATCTAACTGAAATGTACAGTGATGGCCTAGTGGTATTAACACAGTATCATTAATCCAGAGATCCAGTAATGATCTGAGGGTTTGGGTTTGAATCTCATCATGGCATATGATGGAAATTGAATTCAATAAAAATCTGGAATTAAGATTCTAGTGAGAACCATGAATTGATTGTTGGAAAAACCCACCTGGTTTTGTAATGGAGTTTGTACTATCCCTTTACCTAGTCTGGTTTACATATGACTCCAGACCCACAGCAATGTGGTTGACTCTAAACTGTCCTTTTGGGTAATTACAGATTGGCAATAAATGTTGCCTAGCCAGTGGCACCCTCATCCTGTAAATGAATTTTTAAAAAGTCTTCTAAGTAAATTTTTGAATATGTTTATCCAGCTAGCAATGTCAACCTCATTTGACCAATACCAATTTGAAATTGCATTGAAGTTAATATTGTTATTGTGAATAAACGTATACTTTTGAAACACAATATTAGAGTTCAAAATTGATAGATTAACTTATTTTTACAATTTTTCACTTAACCAATTGGAATAGAAAGTGTGTTGTTTATGCTGCTGCCTATACATTGGTGTATGTAAAAAGATACATACATTGCGTAAGTTTAATACACAAGGTATGTCTTTTCCTGGGTTGCATTATAGTTCATTATTTAAAATCATCTTACCTTGTACATCATGATTATAAATACTTTATTTGATAATCATTGAAAAATTGTGGATCTCAGTTGATAATTCAGTGCCATTAAAACTGTTGTGAATTGTTACATTATGGTACCAGCACAATCCTTCTTCTAGAGTGACTCCAAAACCTGTTTGACCACACTCTCCAAAATTCACACAGTAATACATCTACCATTATGATCATAGTGATGGATTTCTGCTTCGCCTACACCACAATTTTTTTGCCAGACAAGAAAGAAGAAAACAATTTGTGTTTATGTAACTGCCACTAGAGTCATTGAGATGTACAGGGCGGAAACAGACCCATCGGTCCAACTCCATGTCCATGTCGACCAGATATCCCAACCTAATCTAGTCCCATTTGCCAGCACTTGGCCCATATCCCTTTAAACCCTTCCTATTAATATACCCATCCAGATGCATTTGAAATGTTGCAATTGTATCAGCCTCCTCCACTTCCTCTGACAGCTCATTCCCTCTGCGTGAAACAGTTGCCCCTTTGGTCCCTTTTATATCTTACCCCTCTCAGCTTTAAACCTATGCCCTCTAGTTCTGGACTCCCCCACCCCAGGGAAAAGACCTTGTCTATTAATCCTATACATGCCCTCGTGGTTTTATAAACCTCTATAAGGTCACCCCTCAGCCTTTGACGCTCCAAGGAAAATAGCCCCAGCCTATTCATCCTCTCCTTTTAGCTCAAATCCTCCAACCCTGGCAACATCCTTGTAAATCTTTTCTGAACCCTTTCAAGTTTCAAATCATCTTTGTGATAGGAAGGAGATCAGAAATTGAATGCAATATTCCAACAGTGGCCTAACCACATCCTGTACAGCCACAACATGACCTTCCAACTCCTGTACTCAATACCCTGACTAATAAGGGAAAGCATACCAAACGCCTTCTTTACTATCTTATCTGCCTGTGACTCTACTTTCAAGGAGCTATGAACCTGCACTCCAAGGTCACTTTGTTCAGCAACACTCCCTAGGACCTTACCATAAGTCCTGCTAAAATTTGCTTTCTCAAAACGCAGCACCTCGCATTTATTTAAATTAAACTCCATCTGCCACTCCTCACCCCATTGGCCCGTATGATCAAGATCCCCTTGTAATCTGAGGTAACCTGCTTTGCTGTCCACTAAAACTCCCAGTTTGGCGTCATCTGCAAATTTATTAGCTATACCTCCTATGTTCATATCCAAATCATTTATATAAATGACGAAAAGTAGTGGACCCAGCACCGATGCTTGTGGCATACCACTGGTCACAGATCTCCAATCTGAAAATCAACCCTCCACCACCACCCTCTGTCATCTACCTTGGAGCCAGATGTGTATCCAAATGGCTAGTTCTCCCTGTATTCCATGAAATGTAACCTTGCTAACCAGTCTCTCATGGGCAACCTTATCGAACGCCTTACTGAAGTCCATATAGATCACGTCCACTGCTCTGCCCTCATTAATTCTCTTTTTTACCTGTTCAAAAAACTCAATCAAGTTTGTGAGACATGATTTCCCATGCACAAAGCCATGTTGACTATCCCGAATCAGTCCTCGCCTTTCCAAATATGTGTAAATCCTGTCCCTCAGGATTCCCTCCAACAACTTGCCCACCACCGATGTCAGGCTCACTGGTCTATAGTTCCCTGGTTTGTCCTGACCACCTTTCTTAAATAGTGGCACCTCCAGTCTTCCGGCACCTCACCTGTGACTATCGATGATACAAATATTTCAGCAAGGCTCCCAGCAATCATTTCCCTAGCTTCCCACAGATGTCTAAGGTACACCTGATCAGGTCTTGGGGATTTATCCATTTCAAGCCATTTTTCAAGATGTCACCATCTATTTCTCTACAATCTATATCTTCCATGTCCTTTTCCACAGGATCTCCAGCATCTGCAGACCTCACTTTCTCCTCTAAGGTACACCTGATCAGGTATTGGGGATTTATCCATTTCAAGCCATTTTTCAAGATGTCACCATCTATTTCTCTACAATCTATATCTTCCATGTCCTTTTCCACAGTAAACACTGATGCAAAGTACTCATTCAGTATCTCCCCCATCTCTTGCGGCTCCACACAAAGGCTGACTTGACGATCTTTGAGGGGCCCTATTCTCTCCCCAGTTACCCTTTTGTCCTTAATGTATTTGTAAAAACCCTTTGAATTCTCCTTAACCCTATTTGCCAAAGCTAACTCATGTCCCCCTTTTGCCCTTCAGATTTCTCTCTGAAGTATATTCCTTCTGCCTTAGAGCATTCTAAGGATTCACTTGATCTATCCTGTCTATACCTGACATAGGCTTCCTTCTTTTTCTTAACCAAACCCTCAATTCCTTTAGTCATGCAGTATTCCCTATACCTACCAGCCTTTCCTTTCACCTTAACAGGAATGTACTTTCTCTGGACTCTCGTTATCTCATTTCTGAAGGCTTCCTATTTTCCAGCCGTCCCTTTATCTGCAAACATCTGCACCCAATCAACGTTTGAAAGTTCTTGCCTAATACCATCAAAATTAGTCTTCCTCCAAATTAGAACTTCAACTGTTAGATCTGATCTATCCTTTTTCCATCACTATTTTAAAACTAATAGAATTATAGTTGCTGGCCCCAAAGTGCTCCCAAACAGACACCTCAGTCACCTGCTCTGCCTTATTTCCCAAGAGTAGGTCAAGTTTTGCACCTTCTCTACTAGGTAAATCCACATACTGACTCAGAAAATGTTCTTGTATACTCTTAACAAATTCCTCTCCATCTAAACCCTTAACACTATGACAGTCCCAATCTATGTTTGGAAGGTTAAAATCCCCTACCATAACCACCCTATCATTCTTCCAGATAACTGAGATCTCCTTACAAGTTTGTTTCAATTTCCCTCTGACTATTACGAGGTCTATAATACAATCTCAATGACGTGATCATCCCTTTCTTATTTCTCAGTTCCACCCGAATAACTTCCCTGAATAACTTCTGTTCTCCACTGTACCAGTCACAGATTGATCTCTTTCCTCAGTATCTCCCATACACCAGTTCTTCAGCCATGCATTCATCTGCTATATCCTCTTATTCCTACCCTCACTAGCTCATAGCACTGGGAGTAATCCAGATATTACTACCCTCAAGGATCTCCTTTTTAAATTCCTGCCTAACTTTCTATGTTCTTCTTTCAGAATCTCATCTTTTTCCCTTCCTATGTTATTGGTACCAATGTGTAGAATGACCTCCTGCTGGTCCCTCTCCTCTTTGAGAACATTCTGCACCCTCTCCTGAAACATCCTCAATCCTGCAACCAGGGAGGCAACACACCATTCTAAGTTTTCACTGCTAGCTGCAGAAACATCTGTCTGTGCCCCTGACTAGAGACTCCCCTACCACAATTGATTGTTTGGAACCCGATGTACACCTCATTATGTTAGAGCCAGTCTTGATACCAGAAACTTGGCTGTCCATGCTACATTCTTCTGGAAGTCCATCACCCCCTACATTTTCTAAAAAGCATACAGAAGACTCCAGTACTACCCGCCTAACTCCCCTATCTTTCTTGGGGTTAACCCATCTACCCGACTGTATCTGTGGATTTTCCCCCTTCCTATAACTGCCATCCATCACACCTCGTGGTACTTGTAAATTCCTCATTGCCTTTAACTGTCGCTCCAGCCGATCCACTCAATCTCTCAGGATTCACAACCAATACACTTATTGCAGAAATAATCCTCAGTAACCCTTAAACTCTCCTGAAACTCCCATATTCAGAAAGAAAAGCATATCACTCTACTAAAGGCCATTTTGCTCCTTCCAATCTACAGACCCAGAAAATAGCACCATCTTATTGCTCTACAAAAGAACTGCTCCAGGCTAACTTAATACTTCTGGCTTACATTTTTAAAGTTTAATCAAAAGACAGTTCCCAATGAAAACATATAATCAAGAAAGAACCCACTCTACTCACTATTGTAGATTTACAGCAAGGCTATACTTTAAAAACTATTTACTTACCTGTTTCTGTGCTGTGACATCTCCCAAACAGGTTCCTCCAAGGTCAGTGTGAATTTCATTGTTTAAGTTTTCCTAGACACAAATCAATGTCCAGCGATACATGAATTCAAACAACAAAGGGAGTAGCAGCACAGATTCACTGCTGTGTCAGTTAGCAGTGTAGGCTTCTTTCTCTCTCTTGCTTACTGATCACGTGCTTGCTGACTTTATCTGTCATTCTTCCTTTTGAAAGTGCTGTTGTTTTGCCTTTTTTTTAAAGTTTCAAAACAATTGCAACAGTACATAAAACATTAATTGCTGCTCCTAGAATTCCAGGAAATCACCTCCAACACCTAAAATACCTCAAAAGGAACAACCTGTTACAGCCAGAAATTTTTCCCATCCTCTATCTTGGATGACGCAGAATCCTTCTGTTCTCAACCTATGGATGTTTGCCATGTGTTCTTTACATACACTTAGATACATTTAAACAACAAATTCAGAGTTTATTCATTTTCATAATGCTCTTTTTTTCTAAGATTCTTTTTATTATCCACATTTTCGTCTTTATCTCTTAATTGTTTAAAATTAATGACAGTAACTAATAGCTTTTACTGTTGGTGCAAATTTTCCACAATATTGTTTGTCCAATCAAGTTAATTAGTATGAGTATTTTCATATTGCAAGCTTTTACAGGAACTTTGTTTCACATTGGTTGTTTCTCTACTAAACTTGTTTTATCAGAATAAAAGACAGGTAATAAACCAAAATAAACAAAATTGTTGACGATGGGAACGGATGAACGACATGCCAAATACATTTACTAATCACTTCACTCCACAGATCTAATGCCCCAATGGATATGTGCTTCAAGTATTTTCTATTTGTATTTCAGATTCCCCGTTTTCTGTTGAATTTTGATATTCAATATAAATTGCTATCTATCTATTAGAGTTGGAGTTAGGGTTATGAATTTCCTCCCCTAAGTTAAAGATTTCATCTCACAAATATCAACAGAAGCAAGAAAGAATATGTTAAACTGTATATTTTAATCAGATTAATCTTGGCAATGGGGTTGATATTTGTCAGCAATTTTTCAGATTCTAGTCATAGTTGGCTACAAGATGCCAACAAAAAGTAGTTAATGTTGTACTTTTCTTTTGTAATTGCTGAACAAATGCACATTTCATGACTCATTCATGAAAATAATTTTTTACTGTAGGAGTTTTATCTCTCCACTGCAATTATCAAAATACGTATTCTATGTATGTCAATATCACAACAATAATAAATGTTAGCTTTTTTGTTATCAAATTGTAACCTTCGATTGTGTGTTTTTCTTTTCATATACATAGGAAAAATGAACTTACTTCACATTTCAAAGAAATCACAAATCTGTATGGCTTATTTCACTGTTCAATGTGCAAAGTTCTACCTATACTGCTTAATCTGTAACTGTCACACTCAGCATTCATTGCCAGCTGCATCTGAAATGCTTAAATTTAATTTATGGTAAGGAGAAATATTTCATATGATTGTTTGAAATTTTGCACTTTGGAGAATTCATTTATACAGTCATAAATCAAAGGGATTTTTCTTTTTATTTAAAATTTTATTGCCACTTTGAGCCACACATGCCAAGATAAAATGCACATTACGCAAAGTTATTTTGAAAATAAAGTTTGCTTTTATACCTTGGGAATTATTTCAAGAGATTAAATAAGGAATTTAAAATTAAGTACTTAAAGAGAAAGTCACAGTTTAATACCAGAAGTCTGCAATGCAACTTTAAAATTGCAGCAATTATTGAGTGGATATAAATTCTTCTTGAGACCAGACAGGTTATCATAGAGCTGCTTTTTCCAATATATACACATTTTCTGTGGCAAATTAACACAATGTATTATTTAAAGATTTTGCAACAAAACACCTTTTTACACACACCAGCCAGTAAAGAAGTAATAAATACAATAGCATTCAACAATGTTTTCAGGAAATTGTAGCATGTTAATTATAGCATCTATTCTAAACTGCATTTATTGAAACTTTATTTTCCCCAATTCGAGCAATCTTTGTATTCTTGGTACCACAGCAATGGTTGAAGCTACAGGGGAGAGGTGTAAAGGCAATCCACAGAAACACTGAGGAGGTATGGAAACAAAGTGGTAGCTAACATAAGAGGAATTCCAAATTCTTCTATAAGCAGATAAGAATTAAAAGGTGGTAAAATGAGGAGCAAGGCCAATTAAGGAACAAAAGAACATTTATGCATGGAGGCAGGAATAATTTTTGCAATGCTAAATGAATATTTTGCATCAGTCTTTTAAAAGGAAGATGCTACTGCACAGACCATGGTGAAAGAAAGGAAATTCAGTCTCTGTAGGAGTCCTAAAATATTAAGGCGTTTTGGGCAAAAGCCTGATGAATTCCTGATGAAGGGCTTTTGCACAAAACATCGATTTTCCTGCTTCTCGGATGTTGCCTGACCTGCTGCGCTTTTCCAGCATCACTCTAATCTAGACTCCGATTTCCAGCATCTGCAGTCCTCACTTTTGCCTATTAAAGTTGATAATAAAGATACCAGGACAGAATGAAATATATCCATGGATACTGAAGTAAGTAAGGAATTTTACAGAGGCATGAGCCATCATTTACCAATTTTATTTAGATTTGGGTAATGCCAGAGGACTGGAGAATTGCAAACAATACACACTTGTTCAAAATAAAGCTTTTAAAAGTAATCCCACCATGTACAGGCCAGTCTCTTTAACTTTGGTTAACATTTCAAGTCTGGTAACTCTTCATCAGAGTAACCTTCTGGATTCAAAACATTAATGCTGTTTTCTTCTCACAGAAGCTGCCAGACCTTATAAGTTTTGCCAGCTAAACTTTTTTTTTGTTTATTTTTGTTATTCTGTTTATTTTTGCAGATCTTCAGCACCTGCAAGTTTTTGTTTTACTTTAACTGTGGTGTTGCAACAACATGTAGAAAGAATAATTTGTGACAATACTGGACAATCAGTTAAGAAAAAGATGTATTTAACCAAGTTGCTGGTGTTTGTAAAGAGGTAATGGAGAGTGTTGATGAGAGCAATGGAATTGATACGGTGTATGTGCACTTCTAAAAGGCATTTGAAAGGTTATTGTACAAGGAATAAGAAGAACAGTAGCAACCTGGATAGTGAATTAGCTGAGTGACAAGATATGGAGAATAGTAGTTAATGCATCCTTTACAGGCTAGCGGAAGGTTCATTGTGGAGTTCCCCAGAGATCAGTTTTGGGACCCTTGCCTTTTCTGATATGCATATACACTTATATACTAATGATGTGGAGCTTGTTCACTATCCAGGTTGCTACTGTTCTTTTTATTCCTTGTACTGTAACCATTCAAATGCATTTTAGAAGAACATTTCAGATTTTGCAGATGATCTGAATTTGAAAGTATCATCACATGTGTGGAAGGTAATGTTGAACATAGGAACATGATGCGTTGTGGTAATGCAATTAGACTAACAATCCAGGACCCTAAACTAGGAACATGGTTTTGAATTCCATCATTATAGATGGTAAAATGTAAACTTAATAAAAATTTGGGATAAAAAACTACTCTAGTGACAATGATATAAAAATAATTAATAGATGTAAAAACTAATTTGGTAAACAAATGTACTTTTAGGAGAGGAATATACCATTCCCTATTTCATTGTGGTTGACTCTGGGAAATTATAGCTGAGCAAGTACTGGCCTAGCTGACAATGCTCATAAAACAAACCAGCAAATTTTAAACAATATTTTGTTTGCATGCAATGGGGGAACACATTTTAATTTTTCTCTCCTTTGGGGGATTGGTGAACAAATTTCCGAAAGATCAGATTTGGTGAACTTTTATGTGAAATCAAAAGCAATAAAGTGATCATTTAAATAAATGCAAGGAATAGAGTAAAACATAGTAAACAACTCATAGAGAGCAGGACTTGACATTCACTTTCCAGAGAAACCTCTCTGAAGTCAACGTCAGCTAGCCAATCAACTTCCAGGTACTGTCTGGTAGTCTGGGATACTCACTATTGTCAACTTTCCACTGGGGTAGTGCCAGATGATTGGAGGGTGGCAAATATTATTCTCTTGTTCAAGAAAGGGAATAGGGATAATCCTGAGAATTACAGACTAGTCGGTCTTACGTCTGTATTGGACAAATTATTGGAAAGGATTCTGAGAGACAGGATTTAGGATCACTTGGAAAACCATAGTTTGATTAGAGATAGTCAGCATGGCTTTGTGAGGCACAGGTTATGCCTCACAAGCCTTATTGAATTCTTTGAGGATGTGACAAAACAGATTAATGAAGGTAGAGCAATGAATGTGGTGTACATGGACTTTAGTAAGACATTTGACAAGATTCCCCATGGTAGGCTCATTCAGAAAGTAAGTAGGCATGGGATACAGGGAAATTTGGCCATCTGGATACACAATTGGCTGGCCCAAAGGAGACAGAAGGTAGTAGCAGATGGAAAGTATTCAGCTTGGAGCTCAGTGACCAGTGGTGTTCCACTGGGATTGGTTCCGGGACCTCTACTCTCTGTAATTTTTCTAAATAACTTGAATAAGGAAGTGGAAGGGTGGGTTAGTGAGTTTGCTGGTGACATGAAGGTTGGTGGAGTGGTGGAGACTGTGGAGGGCTGTTGGAGGATGCAATGGGACATTGTTGGGATGCAAAACTGGGCTGATAAGTGGCAGGTGGAGTTCAACCTGGGAAAGTGTGAAATGATTCACTTTGGAAGGTTGAATTCGAATGCAGATTACAGGATTAAAGGCAGGATTCTTGGCAGAGTGGAAGAACAGAGAGATCCAGGGGTCCATGTCCATAGATCCCTCAAAGTTGCCACTCAAGTTGATAGGGCTGTTAAAAAGGTGTCTAGTGTGTTAGCTTTCATTTGTAGTGTCACAAAGCTCATTCTTTTTTTCCTAAAAGTTGTTTCTTGGCTCAAGGATAATCTGTCCTTGATTTTTTTTCAGAGGGGTAATAGACCAGTCTGGGCTCTGATCAGACTGGTTTGGTACAGAGATGAAAAGGATTTTGAGAGACCTTTTGTTTACATATGAACAGATGAGACTTCAGGCCAAAGTGGTCATGTTTTACAAGTGACCTGTTGAATGAAAGGAGAGTGGTCAGCTCTCTAGCTGAGCAGTTTAGTCAGTCAAGAACTGGTTGGGAGTTCAACAATGAGCTGTGCAGAAGCTCTCTCTCTCTCCTTCGGCCCCTCTAACTTCATCGTGTAAGCGTCTGTTCCATTTACACTGTTTTTTTCAAGAGGTTTGCTTATTGGGACTGTTGTGTATATTCAGGACAACATAATTAAGTCTAATTTGGATAGACTGGGTTCTGTAGGGTTTCGTTATTCTGTTCTTTGTGTTTCATTGTGCAATTTTGTGAATAGATTCTTTTTGTCTGTTTTAAATCTGGTAGTCAACCTCACTAACTCAATCCGGGTAATTTTCATTGTGCACTTAGCAAAACAAATTGCCAAGTTATGGTCTGGGCTGCCTGCTTAAGAATGTTTTGAGTGGTCTGGCCCAGTCCATAACAGCAGGGTGATTGAGGCTATGCTGCAGCTCTTTTAGAGCCCCGATTAAAGCACACTTGGAATATTGTGTTTAGTTCTTGTCATCTCATGATAGGAAGGATGTAGAAGCTTTAGAAAGGGTGCAGAGGAGATTTACCAGGATGCTGCCAGAACTGGAGGGCAGTCCACTGAAGAAAGGTTGAGGGAGCTCAGGATTTTTTTCATTGGAGTGAAGAAGAATGAAAGGTGGCCTGATCGAGTGTACAAAATAATGAGAGGCATAGATAGATTGGAAAGCCATAGGCTTTTTCCCAGGATGGAAATGTCTATCATGATGGGGGATAATTTTAAGGTAATTGGAGGAAGATTTAGGGGAAATGTCAGAGGTCAGTTCTTTACACAGAGTGGTGGGTGCGTGGGATGCACTGCCAGAGATTGTAGTAGAGTCAGATACATTAGAAACCTTTAAGTGACTCTTGTATAGGCACATGGATGATAGTAAAATGAAGGGTATGTAGGTTTGATCTTAGAGTAGGATAAAAGGTTGGCACAACATCGAGGATTATTCTATGTTCTATGTAATTATAATTATAATGTTACCACTGTAATAGATCATTATAGTCCACCATGGAAGTGATTATCTCCAAGAGAAACCCTTAACAATAGAATGGCAATTTAATCCTTTAAAAAGATGTGTGAATGATTTTCCATGTAATCCTGGAATGGACTATTGACAACTGGCCATCTGCAGTGCAATTCTTTGCACTGGGGGTAACTAACAAAGAGAAGAAAGAAAATTTACAGCCCAGGAACAAGCCCTTCGGCCTTCCAAGCCTGAGCCGATCCAAATGTACTGTCTAAACCTGTCGGTCAATTCCTAAGCATTTGTATCCCTCTGCTCCCCAACTACACATGCATATGTCCAAACGCATCTTAAATGAATCGACCGAGCCTGCCTCTACCACCTCAGCTGGCAACGCATTCCAAACGCCCACCACTCTCTGTGTGAAGTACTTTCTGCGTGTATCCCTCTTAAACTTTCCACCTCTCACCTTGAAAGCATGACCTCTCATTATTGAATCCTTCACCCTGGGAAAAAGCTTGTCTCTATTCACCCTGTCTATATCCTTCATGATTTTGTAAACCTCAATCAGGTCCCCCTTTGATCTCCTTTTTTCTAGTGAAAATAAACCTAACCTACTCAACCTCTCTTTGTAGCTAGCACCTTCCATACCAGGCAACATCCTCGTAAACATTCTCTGCACCCTCCCCAAAGCATCCACATCCTTTTGGTAATGTGGTGACCAGAACTGTACACCGTATTCTAAATGCGGCCGAACCAATGTCTTGTACAATTTTAACATGACCTGCCAGCTCTTATACTCAATACCCCATCCAATGAAGGCAAGCATACTATATGCCTTCTTGGCCACTCTGTCCACCTGTGCAGCAATCTTCAGGGTACAATGGACCTGCACTCCCAGATCTCTCTGCCCATCAACTTTTCCCAAGTCTCTTCTATTCATTGTATAATTTGCTCCAGAGCTAGTCTTGCCTAAATGCATCACCTCACATTTGTCTGGATTGGAAGCCATCTGCCACTTTTCCGCCCAACTCTCCAGTCTATCTATATCCTCCTGTATTCTCAGACAGGGTCTTATGCTTTCTGCTACTCCACCAATATTTGTGTCATCTGCAAACTTGCTGATCATACCAACAGTGCCTTCTTCTAGATCATTTATGTATATTACAAGCAACAGTGGCCCCAATACTGACCCCTGTGGAACACCACTGGTCACCTTTCTCCACTTTGAGAAACTCCCTTCAACTACTACACTCTCTCTCCTGTTGCTCAACCAGTTCTTTATCCACCTAGATAGAACACCCTGCACACCATGTGACTTCACTTTCTGCATTAGTCTACAATGGGGAACCTTATCAAATGCCTTACTAAAGCCCATGTATATGACATCAACAGCCTTCATCTAACAACTTGGTCACTTCCTCAAAGAACTCTATTAAGTTGGTAAGGCACGATCCTCCCTGCACAAAACCATGTTGCCTATCACTGATAAGCTCATTCTTTTTGAAATATAAATAGATCCTATCTCTCAGTACCCTCTTTAGCAACTACCCTACCACCAACATCAGGCTCACTAATCTGTAGTTACCCGGAATATCCCTACTACCCTTCTTCTACAGGGGGACAACATGAGCAACCTTCCAGTCCTCCGGCACCTCACCTGTATTTAAGGATGCCACAAAGATATCTGTCAGGGCCCCAGCTATTTCTTCTCTTGCCTCCCTCAGCAATCTGGGATAGATCCCATCTGGTCCTGGGGATTTGTCCACCTTAATAACCTCTAGCATACCCAACACATCTTCCCGACTCATGCCAACGTGATCCAGACTAATCAAACGTCTATCTGTAATCTCAAAATTCATCATGTTCCTCTCCTCAGTGAACACTGATGCAAAGTAATCGCTCAGAGTCTCACCCATTCTCTCAGGTTCGGCACACAGCCTTCCTTCATTATCTTTTAGTGGATCACTCCTTTCTCTAGTTACCTGCATGTTTCTTATACAAGAATAAAATGCTTTGGGATTTTCCTTAATTCTGTTTGCTTAAGCTATTTCATGACCCTTTTTAGCCCGCTTTATTCCTTGTTTAAGACTTGTCCTACTCTTCTGATATTCCTCCAGGGCCTGTTCTGTTCTTAGCTGCCTGGACCTTATGTACGCTTCCCTTTTCCTCTTGGCTAGTTGTACAATTTCTCCTGTCATCCACAGTTCACGATTCTTGCTCTTCCTATCCTTTGCCTTCAACAGGGCATGCCTATCCTGCACTACCGTTAACCTATCTTTGAAAGCCTCCCACATCTCAAATGTGGACTTCCCTTCAAATAGCTGTGTCCAATGCACATTTCCCAGCTTCTGCCTAATTTTGATATAATTGGCCTTGGCACAGTTTAGCACTCTTCCCTTAGGATCACTCTCTTCTTTATCTACGAAGATTCTAAAACTTACAGAATTGTGGTCACTCTTCCCAAAGAAGTTCCCAACCGCAACGTCTACACTTGTCCTGGCTCGTTCCCCAGTACCAGGTCCAATATGGCCCCTTCCCTTGTCGGACTATTGACATACTGCTCTAGAAAACTCTCCTGAATGCTTTGTACAAATTCTAATCCATCCAGACCTCTGACGCTAAGTGTATCCCAGTCAATGTTGTGAAAATTAAAATCTCCCATCACCACTACCCTATTACCTCTACATCTATTCATAATCTGTTTACCTATTTGTTCTTCTACTTCACGCTCACTGTTGGAAGGTCTGTAATACAGTCCCAACAATGTAACTGCACCCTTCTTATTTCTCAGCTCCACCCATAATGCCTCACTACCCAACTACTTCTCATCTCCCAGAAGATCACATGACTACCACAGTATTGGACCCAACTCTTCAATGAACACATGATTTTGAAATAGACATTACTTTAGGGATTTGTCCTTCTCCACACATTTTCTTAAATAACACCCTGAGCTCTGAGTTACAAAGGAAAAGCCTCTGATCTGTAAAAAGGAGCCAATAACCTGCATGTATGCTCTGTTAGTCAAATTTTCTTTCATCGGAAAAGTGAAGTCAAGATGACATCTTGGCAAAGGTTCCTCAGAAGAATTTTGAAAAGATTTGTAAAGAGAAGAAACTTGCTACAATTCTTCAACTTTGGGCAGCTAAACAATGAGCCTCACACATGAACATGAGTCATAGAGATGTACAGCATGGAAACACACCCTTTGGCCCATCTATGCTGACCAGATATCCCAACCCAATCTAGTCCCACCTGTCAGCACCCGGCCCATATCCATCCAAACCCTTCCTATTCATATACCCATCCAAATGCCCCTTAAATGTTGCAATTGTACCAGCCTCCACCACTTCCTCTGGCAGCTCATTCCATACATGTACCACTCTTTGTGTGACAAAGTTGCCCCTTAGGTCTCTTTTATATCTTTCCCCTCTCACCCTGAACCTATGCCCTCTAGTTCTGGACTCCCCGACCCCAGGGAAAAGACTTTGTCTATTTACCCTCATGCCCCTCATAATTTTGTAAACCTCAGCCTCCAACACTCCAGGGAAAACAGCTCCAGCCTGTTCAGCCTCTCCCTATCGCTCAAATCCTCCAACTCTGGCAACATCCTTGTAAATCTTTTCTGAACCCTTTCAAGTTTCACAACATCTTTCCGATAGGAAGGAGATCAGAATTGCATGCAATATTCCAACAGTGGCCTAAGCAGTGTCCTGTAGCTAAGATTTGCTTTCCTAAAATACAGCACCTCACATTTATCTGAATTAAACTCCATCTGTCACTTCTCAGCCCATTGGCCCATCTGGTCAAGATTCCATTGTAATCTGAGGTAACCCTCTTTGCTGTCCACTACACCTCCCATTTTGGTGTCATCTGCAAACTTACTAACAATGCCTCTTGTTACTAATTAAATAATTTCCATGTGTGTTTGCGTAGTAGTTGTGTTGTGAAACATCTTCGTCCCCACCCTGCCCCCCCTACCTCACAGATGACTAAGTGTATGACACAAACTTGCTTTTGGTTCAGGATGTCTTTGCAAAGTCAGAACTTCATTGTTTAAAAAAGGAGAAAAAAATAAACACATAACCTAATTCTGAAGTGATGGTGAGAATAATTAGAGAAATTGGTTTAAAATTCATTATGTGTCAATGATCTAAACAATAAAAATAGCCATTTATAAGTGCCAAGCAGCACAGAGACAGACTAAGATACAACTTAAATCATCAAGTGTAGTGTGTCAGGGCAGGTTAGAGAATGGGTGTGGGAGAGGGAATACAGGGCTATGCGACAGTATTCAATTTATGTTACCTTATTTTCACTTCTGATAGTGAGTGCTCTTTGGAATTCATGTTTTGGAGACAGTAGCTGGTTGTTGAGTTTCCTCTAACCTGATTTGTGGTTAGACTTTTGGGGAAGGAAGAGAGAAATGTAGGTGTATATTAGGCTCAATCAGTCTCAGTAGCACATGCATTGTCACTCTTCCTTCTTATACCTTTCCTAGCTGCACACACACTCCAACTTTAACTTGCTCACACATACTTCCTTTCACCAACCCTCTTTCTCTGCTCACCCTCTCTCCCCACTCACAATCCCTTTCCCCACTTGTTGTTTTTCATTACTTGTGCCTTCCTCTTCTTCCCTTGCCTTTCTCCCCTGCTTACCTTTTCTTCCTTCTCTCTACAGTCTCTGCACCACTTCCCAGCCCTTTCTATCCTTGGTCTCATGCCCCCAGGGTCTTTTCCTACCCAATCTCTCCACATACCCCAGTCCCTTCAACCCAACACTCGGCCTCTTTCCCTTTCCAGTGTCTTCACTTTCTCGGACTCCTCTCCCCCAAGCCTGCCCACTGCTGGTCCCTTTCCTCTGACCCAGGTTTTTGCCCCTCGTTGCCTCTCTCTCACATACCCATTCTCAAGTTTCTTACACCACCCTACCTTTTGACTACCATCTAAAGTTGTATTATGATATTTTCCAGAGATTTGGAACCAGCCCAATTTCTGTTAGAGCTAACCGGTGCCTGGATAATTTTCCATCAGTGCACAGCCATCAGAAATTTAACTGTGTCAACAAGAAACCTGATGAACTGTGAGAATTTGTCAAAATTCTTTTTGTTTGTTTTTCAGATCTTTGGCCAATCGGGTGTTGTCTGTTTTCCTATTCTTAAATATCGTCTTTGTCTTTTGTGTTGTGTGAGAGTTTGTGATGTGATTAAAAGGGAATATATTTCAAATTCTGGATTGGAGCTTTGTTAACCAGTTTTGCCTTTTTTGAATTGAGTTTTGCATTTTTGTAAATAGATTATTTTTCATTTATAGAGTCATCGAGTCATACAACATGAGTCCAGACCCTTCGGTCCAACCAGTCCATGCCGAACATAATCCAACACTAAAATAGTCCCACCTGCCTGCTCCTGGCACATATCCCTCTAAACCTTTCCTGTTCATGTACTCGTCCAAATGTCTTTTAAATGTTGTAATTGTACCTACACCCACCACTTCCTCAGGAAGTTCATTTCGCATGCGAAACCCCCTCTGTGTAAAACTTTTGCCTCAAGTGTCTTTTTAAAATCTCTCTCCTTTCACCTTGAAAATGTGCCCCATAGTCATGAAATCCCCCATCCTTGGGAAAAGATAACTACCATTAGCTCTATATACTCCCCTCAGTATTTTATAAGTGTCTGTCAGGTCACCTCTCAATCTCCTATATTCCAGTAAATAAAATCCCAGCGTATCCAGCCTTTCTTTATAACTTAAACCTCCCATACCCAGCAACATCCTGGTATGGGATGTTTTGAACCTTCTCCAGCTTGATAAAATCCTTCCTAAAACTGGGTGACCAGAACTGAACACAGTATTCCAAAACAGGCTTCACCAATGTCCTGTCGAACCTCAACATGAATTCCCAATTCCTATACTTAAAGGAATGAGCAACGAAGACAAGTGTGGCAAATGCCTTTCTAACAACCTTGTCTATAAATGACACAAACGTCAAAGAATTATGTACCTGTACCCCTAGGTCCCTCTGTTCTACAACACTATCCAAGGCCCTATCTTTAGTTGTATAAGCCCTGCCCCTGTTTGTTGTACCAAAATGCAATACTTTGTATTTATCCAGATTGAACTCCATCTGCCATTTTTCAGCCCATTGACCCATTTGATCAATATCCCTTTAAAATCTTTAAAATATCTTCTTCACTGTCGAGTATGCCACCAATTTTGGTGTCATCCCCAAACTTACTAACCATGCCTTCTATATTCTCATCCATATCATTTATACAAGTGTCAAACAAAAGAGGACCCAGAACCGATCTCTGTGGAACATCACTGGTCAAAGGCCTCCTGTCCGAAAAGCAACCCTCCACCATTTGTCTCCTGCCATTAGGCCAGTTATGTATCCATTTGGCAAGCTCACCCTGAATCCCATGTGATCTAACTTTACTAATTAGTCTACCATGTGGAACCTTGTCAATGGTTTTACTAAAATTTAAATAAACAACATCTACTGCTCTGCCCTCATCAATCTTTTTGGTAACTTGCTCAAAAAACTCAATCAAGTTTGTGAGACACTGTTCTCCTCACACAAAACCATGCTAATGATCCCTAATCAATTTTATGTCTCTCTAAATGTCCACAAATTCTATATTTTGTAATCATCTTCAACAATTTACCCACAACCGAAGTCAAACTCGCAGGTCTATAGTTCCTCGGTTTCTCCTTACAACTTTTCTGAAAGAAAGTTAATTAAAAGAAACTTGGTGAAAGTTTCTTTAATTCTAAATAGCAGTACCAAAGGGAAATGATTGGCTTTTCCAGTGATTGAATCAAAATATTTACATGCATGGAATAGTGGAGCTTGATGGACAGTGCATGCCTCTATCATAGCTGTAACGAGAGGATCAAGATCAGATGAGCAAAGATTTAAGGTACAAAAGAAGCGAAACTGACATGAAGGAAAAGCTTTTTCATGCACCACAGGTTCAAATTGGAATGCTCAGCCTGTAAGTGTGATGATTCAATTCAGAAATGATTTAGACTATTACTTAGCAAAGGAAATATCATAGAATTGCAACAGTGGGGAAGTAGACCATTTGGCCCATCAAGTCCACAACAACTCTCCAAAGAGCATCCCACCCACACCCATCCATAATCCTGCATTTCCCATGGCTAATCCATCTAGCCTGCACATCTTTGGACTATAGGATGAAATCAGAGTACCCAGAGGAAACCCATGCAGACACAGAGAGAGCATGAAAACTCCACACAGATAGTCACCTGGGTGGAATCAAACCCAGGAGCCTGACGCTGCATGGCAGTCATGCTTTCCATTGAGCCACTGTGCTGCTGTTAGGCATAGGATGCTGGGAGAAGGCAGGACAATTGGGCGAAAAGAAATGCTAATTCACTGAGCTGATGCAGACACAATTGTCCAAATTGCCTCCTTCTGTGTTGTAATAATACAGTGATTTTCTGGAGTGAACAATGTGGCTGCATTTAAGGGGAACTAATCACATACTTCAAGGTAGGATTGTCCAAATTTGAAATAAAGGGGCTTTTAGGGTGTAACAGAGATGCTCAATAAAGTTTTCCTTCCTACTTTTGCCAAGACATATTGAAGAACCCAAAAACAGCTTCTACTGGAAATAAATGTTCAAAAACATATTGTATTTATCAGTTAGTAGAGGTAAAAATAAGAAGTCACCAGAGTCAGAATTCTGAGAACGTTTGGGTCACAGAGATATGAGCCACAGTTCTTGTCTCACAATTGTTTTTGAAATGTGAATTGTGCTAGAGGTTGGAAAGTAACAATGCAGGGAATGATAGACCAACTGGAATACCCAGCTAATTCACACATTATCAATTTTTTGATATCCTGCGACACTTATAGAATCTATTCCACACACAAGACATTTCAGGAAATTGTGGACAGTGTTATGTACCATCACCTGGAATGCAAAAGCTGTGTACCATTGGCAGTACAGGTTACTGCTTTCCACAGGATGAAAGATTGGATAGTCACAATCATTTGTAAAAGGAAAGATTGTTCTTGGCTAAATTAGGTTAATTTTTGAAAGGAATGAAAGCATTTAGATTAAGACAATGCACTGTATATTTTATCTGTGGATTTTCAGAAATATTAATAATGAATTACACGGGAGACTTAAAAACAAAATTGTGTGATATTAAATTCAAAATTCTCATTTACAAAGTGAGATGGTGTAAGAAACCAAAGAGCAGGATTTTTTTGATTATCATTAGCATGGTGTACTGCAGAGATCTCTTTCATTACTGAGTTGAGGATTATAGACTCCAACCCATTCCAACAGTTAAGTTTATAATCCAGGTTGGCACCTCTCTACAATTCTGCAGGAGTGCTGCATTGACAAAGTGTTTTTAGACAATTAAGCAGGATAGATTTTCACTTATGGAATTGGTCGGAAATGACTGGGGTGTGCAATAGGCAGTAGATCTGCTGTTGCCAATTTTCCATCATTACTGAAAGTGAATTTCTGTCTCCAGGTCTGTCTGTTGGTTCAGATGAATACTAATGATTTTGTGAAGAATGAAATTAGAGATTCCTGGTTAGCACATGTATCATTAGCCAGCGTTAAAACCAGATATGAATTGGTTGTGTATCTGCTGTTTGTTGTTGCTTTCTTGTGTGAAAAAATGTCTGCTCTGTTGATTTAGAAAATTAAACAAGCATATGGAAAAAACTCTATGTTTCTTTGAGAAATAATGAAACACATTTCTTCCTTGGAATTGCTCCATACTATTAATCTCTATTCTTGGATATAGTTTATTTCTTTTTAAAAAGTGTTCATGAATGCAGAATTTGCCTTTTTTATTCTGAAAAGCTATTTCACATCCCCAGTACTTTACTGCACAAAATATTTTCTCTTCTGCTATCTCTTAGGACTTACTAAGCTTGTACTCTGTACTTCTGTCATCTCACTCTAAGTTAAATATATTGCTTCTCATAAATTTAAAGAACAATTCCTATCTGTTTTTAATCTTTAGTTTCTTTAATGGAAATAACTCAATTCTGTAAATATTCTGGTGCCATTCTAGTTTGAAGATGGTCTCCTCTGAAGTCCCAACGTTAACAGTAACCACAACACGTCCAGACACACTGGCCACACTGCCATATATTAAGGACATAACAGACATGACCACCAGACTACTCCAACCCCAGGGTATCATGATAGCCCACAAACCAACCAGCACACTATGACAGCTACTAACAAGGATAAAGGATTCCATAGGTAAAAATAATGACTGCAGATGCTGAAAACCAGATTCTGGATTAGTGGTGCTGGAAGAGCACAGCAGTTTAGGCAGCATCCGAGGAGCAGTAAAATCGACGTTTTCGGCAAAAGCCCTTCATCAGGAATACAGGCAGAGAGCCTGAAGGGTGGAGAGATAAGTGAGAGGAGGGTGGGGGTGGGGAGAAAGTAGCTTAGAGTACAATAGGTGAGTGGGGG
>NC_057721.1:36292431-36297048 GCF_004010195.1 Chiloscyllium plagiosum | reverse complement strand
TCCTCTCACTTATCTCTCCACCCTTCAGGCTCTCTGCCTGTATTCCTGATGAAGGGCTTTTGCCCAAAACGTCGATTTTACTGCTCCTCGGATGCTGCCTGAACTGCTGTGCTCTTCCAGCACCACTAATTCAGAATAAAGGATTCCATAGCACAACCAACAGGACCAACTTATATACAAAATACCATGTAAAGACTATCAAAAGCACTACATCAGGCAAACATGAAGGAACTTAGCCACCAGGGTACTGAAACACCAACTAGCTACCAAAAGACATGACCAACTATTACTTGGATCATTTCACACAGACAATGAAGGACACCAATTCAACTGAAGCAATTTTTCCATTCTAGGACAAGCTAAACAGAGACATGCATGGGAATTCCTGGATGCCTGGCACTCAACCCAAAACTCCACTAACAAACATGTAGAGTTAGACCCCATATACTAACCACTAAGAAACAAAACTGGAAATGATGCCACCAACCCCAGCAGACCCAGACGCATAAATAGCAAATGGGACAGAACACCAAAGCTTCACTGGCGATGCACTGATGATGTTGCCTAGTATGGTGACGCAAAGTTTGTGAACAAAGTTACCAGTTCAGCAAGCAAGTCAACAACCTCATCCACAACCTGAGCTACAAATCTTCTCGAATACTCTAGTAACAGTAACTTTCCATTACTGTTAATGCCACAAAATGCCTTAAAAGTCATTGATATCCATGTATGACTTTGTCCTATGTAATATGAGACTTTGACACATGGAAGGCCTGAAAATCAGGAAGCAAGGATTCTTTATTCCCCTCACATCAAGTTATTACAAACAGGAATGAAAATTAAGGATGATTAATGAACTTTGTACAGTATGTACATGGAACAAAGCCTGGGGTTACATTTGGCTGAAAGATTCTCTCTCTCCTTCCCACTAACCTTTCCTGCTATCAAATACTTCTTTTCTTTCCAGCCAGAGTCAATTAGACTGCTCCAATTACTCTGCCTCAGCATCACCACTTGCTATGCATGTCACCAACTTCCACTTGTCCTGTTGCACCTTGCTCCTCATGAGAACACATGACTATATTTTACAGTATTTTTTGTTAAATGCTGACTCCAGAGCAAATATGTGACAATTTCTTTTGGTGATAAGGCAATAACTACAGCTTTTGCTGAACATCCAACTACCTTTAAAACAGAAAATTGTACAATTGATCTTTACTTCTGTGAGTTAGAAGGGATTTTTATATTTTTCTCCAAAGTTATGGATATTGTTTGATCTGAAGTTTCTTGGATGCAGTTTTTTTTTCTTTGACCTGAAAAGAAGTCCAAAGGCAATATGACACAAAGACTGGTTTGTGTCGACATTCCAATAAGTCAATCAGAGAGGCTACCTTGACTGCAGCCTCAAAATGTTGCTCACCCTTTTCGAGAATTTTGGACAGAACAAACATTTTTTGAACAGTTGGATATTTGGTCCTACATGTCTAGAAACTGTCCTCTTTGCTCAACTACGTGTTGGCTTTTCAACCACTGTTTTCTTTTGTGTCATAGGTTTTTAATTCCCTTATAATTATGTCATATGGATCCATAGGGAATGAAGACACACTCTGGGATTAATTTTATCTTACTGAGCAAAAACTGAGAAGACAAATTCCTATTAATTATGCACAAGCAGCTGGTGACTGAATGATCTTTACATTTTGCTTTGCTCTTGCTTCACTATAGTTATTATATAAAATGAAGTCTAAGTCATCCATGAGGCAGAAGAAAGGTGCTGACCATCAAAAAAACTGAGCATGGTATTATGTTAGTACTCAAGTACCAATGCTATCATTTTTATTCTCCTTTCTGTTTCATTAAAATAAGTTAGACCATTTTTCTTTCTTTTTCAACGTTCTCTAGAATCTGTTAGTTTTTTCATGAAATTCTTATCTAAATGTTGCAGACCTTTTTTTAATCACATAGTTGTTCTTTCTAATTATTAATGATTGGTTGAGAATCAGTGAAGACTTCTGTTTTATTCTGCATTTGACATTTTGAACTGATTCCCAGCAAACCTGAATGGCTTACCTTCAGGTTCTGGTGTGGGATTTCTATCTATGAGATTAACTTTCTTGCCTCAGTCAATATGCATGAGATCAGAGAATGGCAAGCTGCACAAGAGAGGCTTTAGAGACTGGTGAACCTGGAGGAGCTGAGGTTTATCATCATCCCGATTGTGTTATTTTGATTTAATTTTGATAAGTTTCCATTGGCCTCTTGATCTTTTGTTGCAGTTTCCCTCCAGGGATCGTCTCAACCATTATTGTTCATTATAACCTCATTATAAAAAGAGCAGGAAGAGGCCATTCAATCCATCTGTTCCACAGCAAACCTTTCAAAGGACAATCCAATTACACCCAATTCTTAATCGATCTCCATATGTCTGCAATTTATCTTCTTCAAATATATATCTCACTCCCTCTTGAATGTTAATATTGAATCAATACAACATTCTATCAGGCAACACATTCCAAAGTGTACCCACATACTTCAAAGACTCTTCCTCATGTTGTTTCTGGTTCTTGAGCTAATTACATTTAAATCATTGTCCCTTGGTTATTGACTCTTCAATTCTTGGAATTGGAATAAATAAAAATCTAACCCATCATTATTTGAAATGTTTCTATCAAGTCTTTTCTTAGTTGTGTCTCCTCTGATTTGGACAACTCAATTTTCTCCAAGTGTGATTCTACGCTTGATGTGGTGTTTACATGTGAGGTAGGAATACGTGTTGCTGAAGGCCTCTAAAAACAAAATCCCTTTTGGGTTTGCAGTTTCTGGCCCAGATAATAATGGCTCACAGAATCATGGATACTTTTTCACCAAGGTGTTACTCCTGGATAGAGGTTTGCTCGCTGAGCTAGAAGGTTTGTTTTCAGATGTTTCATCACTATACTAGGTAACATCATCAGTGAGCCTTCAGTGAAGCTTCATTCAGAGGCTCACTGAAGATGTTACCTAGTATGATGTTGAAATGTCTGAAAATGAACCTTCCAGCTCAATGAGCAAACCTACATCCAGAATCTCAACCTGAGCTACAAACCTTCTCAAAACTCGCTAAAGTATTCCTTTATAACACTACTAAGCAAGTATCCCAAAAGCAAGGAGTTGTTTCAGGTCATCTATCCATCAACAGATCTCCTCGTACAATCTCAGAGCAGCTGAACAAATTGCTTTACCTCTGGGTGCAGAAACAAGTCATTTATGATGTCCTTAGTTCATATGTCTTATTTTTGCTATAACTGTGCCATAAGAGGTAATACCTGCTTTTACTCTCTCAAAGGTTTTTAATTGCACCACTGTCCTGTTCAAAGTTATGGCCAAATATGGAGAAAGTGAGGACTGAAGATGCTGGAGATCAGAGTCGAAAAGTGTGGGTCTGCAAAAGCACAGCAGGGTCAGGCAGCATCCAAAGAGTAGGAGAGTCAACGTTTCAGGCATAAACCCTTCATCAGGAATGTTGGGAGGAAAGGGGGCTGATAGACATGTAGGAGGGTGGGAGTGAGGGGAAGTTATCTGGGAAGGCGATAGGTAGATGCAGATGAGGGGGGGTGATGGTGATAGGTCGGAGTGGAGGATGGAACAGATAGGTTGGAAGGAAGAGGACACGTAGGACAGTTCAAGAGAGTGGTGCTGAGTTGGAGGTGATCTGAGATGAGGTGAGGGGATGGGAGATAAGGAAACTGGTGAAGCCAACGTTGTTGCCATGTGGTTGAAGGGTCTCAAGGAAGAAGATGAGGCATTCTTCCTTCAGTCATCACCAGATATATTTTCTCTTAGCCCTTCCTTCAGGCCATATTTGAATAAACACAAGCAGTCAGTCCAAGGTGTTATCTGTAATATTTTGGATTGTGGGAAACAGTTTAATGATCACAGTAGTAATGCCCTCCCCAGCTCAAAGACAGCTTCAAAGATTTGGCAAAAATCAGCATATTTCCCCACGCTACCTTCTTCTTTTCATATTAACGATGCAGGTGTTTGGTTGCTTGATACCAATTTACTCTTTAATTTTTATCCATGAGATGCACCATGTGATTCACCCAGCACAGATCCTCACCAAAACCAGTGTCTGTACATGAATAGAAAAGAAATAAAAACATGGTTACCTGATTCAAGTGATTGACACAATAGAAGTGTTCAACAGTGTGCTGGCTTACAGAGCTTTTGTATATGTGTTAGTGTGTGTGTGTGTGTGTATTGCCTTATAGGTCTGAGCTACGACTTGAAGAGACAGAATGAATTGAAATATGGGACTGATTTTTATCAATTGGAGGGATAGCCTAACATTAGGTGAAAATGTCTATGGCAGGCATACACCCATGACCTACAGGAACTCTGCCTGAATTCTATAAGTAGTGCCAATTGAGTAACAGAGCTGAAAATGTGTTGCTGGAAAAGCGCAGCAGATCAGGCAGCATCCAAGGAACAGGAGAATCGACGTTTCGGGCATAAACCCTTCTTCAGGAATGAGGCAAGTGTGTCCAGCAGGCTAAGATAAAAGGTAGGGAGGAGGGACTTGGGGGAGGGGCGTTGGAAATGTGATAGGTGGAAGGAGGTCAAGGTGAGGGTGATAGG
>NC_057721.1:36284896-36292108 GCF_004010195.1 Chiloscyllium plagiosum | reverse complement strand
TTGTCTCAGTCAAATCCCTCGAACTCAGCACCGCCTTCCTAACCTGCCATCTTCTTCCTTACCTCTCCGCCCCCACCCCACTCTGACCTATCACCCTCACCTTCGACCTCTTTCCACCTATCGCATTTCCAACGCCCCTCCCCCAAGTCCCTCCTCCCTACCTTTTATCTTAGCCTGCTGGACACACTTTCCTCATTCCTGAAGAAGGGCTTATGCCCGAAACGTCGATTCTCCTGTTCCTTGGATACTGTCTGACCTGCTGCGCTTTTCCAGCAACACATTTTCAGCTCTGATCTCCTGCATCTGCAGTCCTCACTTTCTCCCCAATTGAGTAACAGCCAATAAAGGAAGATAACCTACCCCAAGAGTTGCCAGCTCAATCAAATGTCCAGTAGCTCATCAGAAACAGAGGTCATTTCTCAAGCAGTTTGGGCACTAAATATACAGAAAGGAGGTTACATTTTATTTTGTTCAATATACTGGATTTCCCACGCAACAGCATGTACACCATATGCACTAAAGTAGTTCAAAAAGGCAGCTCACCATCTTCTCAAGAGCAATTAGGATTGGGAGTAAGTGCTGTACTAACCAATAACGTCTATTTTGAAAGTTACAACACAACAGCCAAAGGATATTTTACCTTTCTCTCCAGTGATATTGGGATATCGAAGAATTATTCAGCATGCTGGAGAGAATTTTAATACTGTCACAAATATACAGAGGGACGGGATTTAGTGCTGGAAGCAGTGCGAAGAGTCACAAGGGAGGGGACTACACGTGACTTCACTGCTATATATTACAGCAGCTATTTCTGTTCATGATAAGTTATTAGCTATGGGATGTGGTGTGCAGTTCCTAAAGTCTCCCTTCCCTGTGCCAGTTACTTCAACAGTTACCTACCGTCCTTTTCAGTAGTTCGCAGAATGCATGATTTTGTCTCGTTAGTATTGACAGACAACACCTTGAAATATGAGTCTTTTATGAATGTGATACCACAAATGACAACTACTTACTGCTTCCACTTTGGTAAAAGATAGCTTATGATTGAAAACCCCAACTAAACTGAAGAGGACATTGTACAGAGATGAGGTGGTGTTGGGCTAATGCTACTGTGACTGGGTCAGTAATCCAGATTCAATCTAACATTCTGGAGACATGGGTTCAGATTGCACCATGACAGATGGCGAAATTTGAATTCTATAAAATCAGGTCTAATAGTGGTAATGTGACAGTGACATTATCAATTGTTGTCAAGTAACCTATCTAGTTCAAGAATGGTATTCAGAGAATGAAATCTGCTGGCTTTGCTAGATTTGACCTACCAGTAAATCCACACTCACAGCACTATGATGACTCTTAAAAGTCCTTTGGAATGGCCTAGCAAGCCATTCAATTCAAGGGCAATTAAGAATGGGCAACAAATGCTGCTCTTGCCAGTGATTGATGCCTACATCCCCACACAAGAATGAAGAAAGAAAAAGAAATAATGCTTGGTTCTTCTTCTTGAGTTTGTGCTACATTGTATCAATCAAATTCTAATCACTTGAAAGCACCAGCAAAAATGACCACACAAATCCAAATTAAAGTTGATGGCTGCCTTTTTACAGGACTTCTAAACTAGAAGTGCAGCCTAGTATTGTATTCAATGAATGAAGGTGCTAATTCAAAGTGATGTGAGCCCAAGAAAATGACATGGACAGTATTATTGAGTCATAGCTGTCATTACCAAATGGTTTGTGCCTGTCATAAATGCTAAGGCTGTCTAAAGTAATTCATGTACAAAATGTTCACAAAGTTTGTCTTTTATTTCTGTGTGATATTACTGACTTGTGAACAGGTTACCAGGAGTAGTAGTAACAGTAACATTGTTCCTGATGTTGCAGCTGGAATTAGTTAGTTTCTTTCATCTATTCAGCGTTAGAAAAATGAAGAATACATAAATAATCAATCTATTTTCCATAAGCTTTGTTATAATAATAGGTTCATGATTAAGATATGGAACTGGAGCTGAAGGAAGGTGACTCAGATTTGAACCACATACTCTACTCCTCTAGGATGCTGGCTAAAATAGACTTGTTTGATCATATGCGTGGCTCACATATACTATTGTTTTTCCTTTTGTTTAGTTTCAATTTTTGTTTGATTTTGTTCTGGTGAAGCCTTTTTAATGTGCTAAAGGCACAATTCAAATGCAAGTTATTGCAGTTATTAGTTAGCGAGGGGAAATTGCAACTCATCTAAGATTGGGTGTATGACAAGCTGTACAGAAGCAGCGGAGAGATTGAGAAACAGGACTGTTTTTCATTAGAGTACACATGGAATTAATTTATTGTCTGTTGACAAATATTGGAAATGACTACTGCAGACCCAGCATTGTCAACCCTGTAAAGTGCTACCTCACTAACATCTGAGTGCTTGTGCAAAAAAATGGAATAGCTATCTCATAGACCAGTCGAGCGATACACTGAAATAATAATTCTCAATAATCATACCGCATCTGAGAAACTACCAGCAGCATCCCTGGGTATATTTTATCTCATAGGCAAAAGTGGTGTCGAACTGGTATACAAACCCTATGAAATCTCACGGCATTATGTCAAACATAGACAAGGAGTCTACTGCTGGCTACCAATTACTATCTTCCCCGCATCCAACCCCAGCTGATGATTCACCACCACTTACAAGTTCCTCTCCAAGACATTTACAACCATATAATTTAGAAGCAGAAATAGACCATTCATCCCCCTCAAGGCTGCTCCACTATTCAATAAGATTGTGACTGATCTTTCTGAATTCTAAATCCTACTTTATTCCCAATACTCTTTGATTCCTTTGCCAAACAAGAGTCTATCAGCACCTTAAAACTATCCAATCACTCTGCTTTCACTATCTTCGAAGACGGGTTCCAAAGTAACACAAACTTTTAAAAGAAAAATAAATTTCTTCAACTCTATCCTGAAAGGATGACCCCCTAATTTTAAAGACTGTGTTTCCTTGTTCTGGTCTGACACACAAGAATAAACATCCTTTCCACATTCACATTTCCAGGACCATTCAGCATCCTACAAACTTTAAACAAATCACCGCTCACTTGTCTAAACACTAGTAAAAACAAATCTGGCTGGTCCAATATTTCCTCATTAATAAAGCACCTTTTCCAGGTATCAATCTCCTCTGAGCCATCTCCAATGCAGTTACATTCTTCCTCAAGTAAGGAGACAAAACCCATGCAACATATTTGGGATGTGGTCTCACCAATGCTCTATATAACTGAAACATAACATCATTACCATTATGTTCAATTTATCTTGCCATCAGGACTTTAGCAATATATCACCTTTCCTTCATTGTCAGCTGGTCATCCTAGAATTCTACCCTAGCTGCATTGTGGATATAACCAACACCAAATGATGGTAGCCTCAAGGAGGAAGTTTATCACCATACTCTCGAGGGCAATTGGGGATGGGCAATAAATGCTGACTGAACCAGCAAAGATCAGATTGCCTAAATGAATAAAACAACATTCTGAGTTCCTCTAAACTGAATACCACTTGGAGAAAACACTGGGCGGCAATGGCTCATCATGTATGCTGGGAGGGGGATATGGAAGAGTTGTTAACAGTGCTATCAAACAGCACTTGCTCAGTAACCTGTTCACTGATGCTCACCTTGGATTGTGACAGGTACTCTCAGCTCCTGGTCTCATTATAACCAAACATGAACAAAACAGCTAAAGCTTAAAGATGAGAATGATTGCCTTGACATCAAAACTGGATTTGTTCAAGGGGGGCATCAGGAGCTCCAGTAAAACTACATACCTAACACAGAGGAAGCTTGTTCTGGTGTTATTAACCCAGGACATCACCGCAGAAGTTCCTCAGGGCAGTGTCCTGGACCCAGTTATTTTCAGCTTCTTAATATTGACTCTCCTTCCAAAGGAAGGTCAGTAGTAGTGGTAGTACACTGCTGACTGTACAATGTTTAGCACCACTCAGATACTGAAGCAGTTTGTGCCCAAGCAGATGTAGACAATATTCAAGCTTAAGCTGACATATTATAAGTAGCATACATTCCACAAAAGTGCCAGACATAACCAGTTCCAATAAGAGAGAATCTGACCATTGTCTGACATTCAATAGCATTCTTATTGTTAAAACCCCACAATCACCATCTGGAGGTTACCAGACTGAATTGGGCTAGCTATACAAATACTGTACCCACAAAAACAGGTCAAAGGTTGGGAATCCTATGATGATTAACTCACTCCTTGACTGCACCGCCACCACCATCACCACCCTCCCCCTCTTCACTCACTCAGCGTTTTTACACCACCTGTAAGGCACAAGTCAGAATTGTGTTGGAACACTTCTACCTGCCTCAAAAAATGCAGTTCCAAGAATATTCAAAAGGATTGACAACTTTGAGGACAAACCTGACCATTTGATGAGCTCCTCATTCCTACATGTTCCACACTCACTTGTTTCACCATCAATGCACTACATTAGTGGCTACCACCTGGAAATGTGCTGCATTTACTGACCAAGGGTCCTCCGACAGCACCTTCCAAAACCACTAGAAGGAAAAGGGCAGAAAAGACACCACCACCTGTAAGTTTCCTGCTAAGCTACACATTATCCTGACTTGAAAATACATTGCTCTCTTTCATTTTCACTACACCATAATCTTGGAAGGCCCTTCCTAACTGCACTGTGAGTGCACCTCCATCACAAGGATTGCAGCAGTTCAAGAAGGCGGCTTATCAGCACCTTTTCAAGGGCAATTTGGATTGGGCAATAAATGCTGGTTTAAACAGTGATGCTCCCATTCCACAAATGAATAAAAATGGCAAAACAAAACATTTTGAAAATCCTATTTCTCGCAATATTAAAGTTTATCTTCTATCTGAAATATTGTGTTCTATGATTAAGGCATTCAATCTTGTTAGAATTATAACCGTGATGTGGAGGTGTCGGTGTTGGACTAGGGTGGGCAAAGTTAAAAAAATCACATACAATACCAGATAATAGTCCAACAAGTTTATTTGGAAGTACAAACTTTCAGAGCACTGCTCCTTCGTCAGTTATTTGTGGGGCAGGATCATAGGATACAGAATTTGTAGTAAAAGAATTATAACAGCTATTCTAATGAGCTGCTTCACTTCTAACTGTTTACCAGACATTACTGATAATCCATGATTTTTATGCCATTCACAATAAACTGTAACAATTCTGCTGTCACTTTACATGACAACAAAAATTTTGAACATGTATCAAGAATTCATTTAGGTATATGTTAAAAGGCAATACTACAACAGCTCTGAATTTATAACTGCAGCTAAACCTCTTAATTTTGCTGATTTCATGCTCCCCCTTTTTAGTATCAATTATTACTGAAGTAAAGTGCAAACTCTAATCTTATTGCTTAACCTTCTGTAGAATTCTTTATCAGCATGCTTTCAATAAACCTTTGTATGGTTTCTTGCATTGTTACACTTCCGACTTCAAAAATGTAAAGAAATGTAAAATTACAGTCTATTTAAAAGAATATTTGAAAGCAAAGAAAAAGGAAAAGACACTGAAGTCCCTTTCATTATTTTCTTTGAAAGATACTAACCTTGTCAAATTTGGTTGATGCTAAAGTAAGAGTTAATTACTCCAGGCACTCAGCCGAGTAACAGTACTGTAATACAAATGTGTTATTATGTGAAGAGCAGGAAAGTGCATGCTTCTTATGTGGTATTGTTTCTTTTAAAAAAAAGTCTCTCCTGAATTAACGACAATAATGTTCAATCATCATCTGTTTTAAACAACCAAGTACACAAAGTTGTCAGCCTATTGCAACATTTTGAATACTAAAAGTCCGCTACAACTTACATGTTTAAATGCATTAATTTTTAGAATAATTATCAGAGCTGTGGAAAAATGATGCTTTTAACATTCCTGGCATGTGTGACAGCTAGTGTTTTTTAATGGATTTTAATTTCAGTCCTTTTGTTTCCATTAAACAACATAATTTGTACATCAAATACTACAGCACTCTATTTCTATAAATGCCGTGCCAACACGTTATGACCTTCTACAATTTATAATAGTAAGTGTTAGGCTCTTGGCCTAATATTCTATTACTACTCTGGTCCATGAACCTATGTTGAAACTGAAAGCATAATAATGCAACGAAGAGATCATGCTGAAAGCGATTCATCCTGAACTTATTTTCAGCAGCTAAGTGTATAATCAGTACAGTGCAATGTCATGTGCCAATGATGAATTTTGGGCCTTAATTCTTTTTTCCACACACTTACACTATGTTAGCTCATCTGAAAAGTATGAAGTTCAAATTTCTTCCTCACAATATATTTTAATGAACTCAATTTTTCAGTATAGATTAAATTTTAAAAGGTTAGAATTTTCCAAAGGAAACAATTAATGGGGTTCATTGCCCTTTGCACATTATATTTTAAACTATAAATTTACATAATTTTGGACTATTGGGATATGAAGTGATCACTACACAATAAGCAATGTAAAGGTTCATCATTTTCCATTGCTCCAAATTCCTTCTGTTTAACAAAATGTTCCAGAATGCTAATAAAAACCAATTACATTCCCTAACATATATAAAATATTGTAGTACAATTCTCTTTACTAAATCACTCACAAGTGCTCTACGTTTACTATACCATACTTCCATTCATTCATCCATAAAACTGTGTTTTTGTAGTGCATTTTACTTTTACAAAGTAAATTAAATTAAAAATCACACAACACCAGGTTATGGTCCAACAGCTTTATTTAGAAGCAATTGTTTTCGGAGCTCTGCTCCTTCATCAGGATCTTATGATTCTGTTCCACAGCTACCTGAAGAAGGAACAGCACTCTGAAAGATATTGCTTCCAAATAAACCTGTTTGACTAGAACCTGTTGTTGTGTGATCTTTAACTTTGTCTACCTTAGTTCAACACCGGCACATCCACATCATAAATTAAATTAAATGTCCCTTCCTAGGCTGCCAACCCATTACTGTTTCTTTACACCTTTCAATTCTTATCAGCTCCATGCTGCAAGCAGTGTTTAGACCTGTTTTTGTATCAAAGGCTACCCCTGAATAATTTAATTTACTAACACCTTCCACCCCGACCTCAAATTTACCTGGATCGTCTCAGACTCCTCCCTCCCCTTCCTAGACCTCTCCATTTCTATCTCGGACGACCGA
>NC_057721.1:36259343-36284113 GCF_004010195.1 Chiloscyllium plagiosum | reverse complement strand
CTCACCTTAACCTCCTTCCACCTATCGTATTCCTAACGCCCCTCCCCCAAGTCCCTCCTTCCTACCTTTTATCTTAGCCTGCTTGGCACACCCTCCTCATTCCTGAAGAAGGGTTTTTGCCCGAAATGTCTACAATTTTATTTAGATTCTCCTGTTACTTTGGTGCTGCCTAACTTGCTGCGCTTTGCCAGCAACACATTTTTAAGCCCTGAATAAGTGTTGATACTGTAACGTACTTGGAACAATGCCACCTCTTCCATTGTGTCTCTATAATTCACTTGAAAATCTAGAAATATTCATTTATCCATAGTAACTATCTCTTGGAATCTGAATAGGCTGCAGGACATCAAACAGTTTCCTAGGAGAAAGTGAAGACTGCAGATGCTGGAGATCAGAGTTGAGAGTGTGTTGCTGGGAAAGCACAGCAGGTCAGGCAGCATCTGATGAGTAAGAGAATCAATGTTTCAGGCATAAGTCCTTCATCATTATTATTATTATTATTATTATTATTATTATTATTATTACTATTATTAAAATATAGATTTTCCTGCTCCTCGGATGTTGCCTAACCTTTGTGCTTTCCCAGAAATACACTCTTAAATCAAACAGTTTCCTCCAACAACATGTCCCTATAGTGCTTTTTATCACTTTGAAATTTCCTTATATACTACCTATTTCCAACTTTCATTTAGGACAATCATCTTAGAGTCATAGAGCATAGAGATGTACAGCATGGAAACATCTTGTACCAACATACGGGTTTATACTTCTAAAATACATATTAAATTGCTACCCCCTTTAAGAAATTTACTATCAAAACAGTGCTTCTGTGAAATTGCATGAATGAATATGCAGGAACTGTCAAAAACTGGCAATAGTGGATGAAATCTCACCACCCAACTGTGAGACATCAGTTTAATATCCTCTATACTTTTACTTTGTACATGTATAATTTCTCACTTATTTAAACTGTATAGGTCTAGTATTTTACTAACATCACTAACTTTAAAGACAAGAGGACTAATACATCTTAATTACACAAGATCAGACCGGACAGACATTCTAATCCCATCAGGAGTAACAGTCAGCATTTAGCAAGCACTTAAACTATCTCCTACTTCCCCAGGACAGATGTCACGCAAACTTGTGTGCAATAGATACAACTATGTGACACCATAGGGCTAAAATTTTTATGTATATAAAAACTGTGTATAAGAGAGGTTACTGTAAAATTGTATTTTGGATTCTTTCACCAGCTCGAACTGTGCCACTGTGGATGCTCAATAAAGAGGTTATTTTTGCCATTCACCAATTTCAGTCACTATTGAACACAATCCCACACATATACTCGATATTCAAAACTATCTCCACATAAGCTGTTCGTCTTAATGGAGTGTTTAATGAAATATTTTCATAATTTTCTTTGGAGAATGACATATATTGAATCAAACTAACAATCCCGGATGGAGACTTCCTTGCTTTGGATTCAATAAAAGCATTAAATTGGAGTTCTTTATCAATAAGACCATCCTGTTTCTTTGTCCCAAAAAAACAAAAATTGCTGGAGAAATTCAGTGGGTCTGGCAGCATCTGTGGAGAGAAAGCAGAGTTAACATTTTGGGCCCAGTGATCCTTCTACATTAACTCTGCTTTCTCTCCTCAAATGCTGCCAGATCTGCTGAGTTTCTCCAGCAATTTCTGTTTTTGTTTCAGATATCCATCACCCACAGATTTTTCAATTTGTTCTTGAGTTTTATTGTTTTCTCGACAATTTTTTTAAAAATTAAATTTGTCGCCTTTCTCTGTTTATCACCTGAAAGCCATGTATCATGTAAGACCATTGTCCATCAATGCAAAAGCTTTTCAGTAGCTCCCACAAGTTACCTTTTATCTTGTCAGCACATTTAGGCAGCTTTCAGTTCAGCCTGAACCTTTACTCAATGCTCTCCACAGAGTTTTAAACAGAGTAATCACTAGAAAATGATTAAAGCCAACAACTTTGCTTGACCAACCCCAGAGATGGAGGACAGTGACAATATAACAGTGAAATTTCTCATCACCATTCACACTCCTTCACTACAACCTGTCAGGGTAAATTCAGAAATTGATCCTAAGCTTGTAAATGAACAACAAATTTTAATTGCACTCTGTCAACAAGAGCTGAACCTAATCAAGATCTAGTCATGTATAAATAGGAAAACCCATGATAAAGTTAGGTAAAGTTATTTTTAAAATATTTCATGGTTTAATTTGTTAAGGATTTGTCCTTTACTGATCACACAACTCCAGAAAAGAATCATTCCCCAAGATCCAGTTAAAAGACAATTGCAAATGTTAGAATCTTGTCTTCATGTTCCTCATTCTATTAGCTTGTAACAACATAGTTTGCAATGTTCTTAGGGCATTTGACAGTGGATTCATTAAACCTGGTGCTAAACAAATAGAGTTAACAAAGAGACAGTGATTTTTATTAGAACTCAGAATTTGAGAAAAGGCCATAAACGAATTAATAAAGAATAAATCTTTGACTACATACGTTTTCAGTGAATGACTGCCTCAGCTCACCAGCTCGTCATTCATTGTTCTGCTTTCACCTTTAAGAAGTTCCATTTGTGTTTTGCAATATTAAATTAATGGAGGTGTTTCAACAGCAAACATATTCAGCAATCACAAAGCTAATGTTTTGCTTTGCAATGAAATGTGAAAGTACATGTTAGCATCCATCATTTTATAGAAAAGGATTGCAATAAACCCTGATGGCACAGCTGAGACTTGATCTTCTACAAGTCAGGAGAATATTTTTAAATTGTATTTTTATTGAAGTTTTAAATCATTTATAGAAACTAACATACAACTTGACAAGTACACAAGACTTCACAAATCAAGGAGAATGAAAGTTGTGATCTTTGATTATCATGCAAAATTGCAGAATAAATCAAGTTTCCTCCAAAACTGAAAGATTTGTGACAAAAGTCTGGTATTTACAAATCATATCAGAGTTAATGATAACTGAATTGAGAAAATGGAAATAACACATCTTCACAACATGAAGTCATGATTCTCTGAAGCCCAGTGTCTCATTCTTCAGAAATTATATCAATTAACATATCATTCAGATGAGGCATGTATGGCTTTCTTGAAATCACGATGCATTTGACTGGGGGAATGTAGCAAAGAGTGCTAGGAAAATTGAAGTTGAATGAATGAATGATTTTATTGTCACAAGTGTTTTACAGTGAGAAAAACAGTAAAATACAGTGAAAAGCCTTTCCACCTTTCCTCAATCCAGCGCCATTTTGATATGTTTTAAGAAGAAGAAAAAATTAGAAAGATATAGCTTAAAGAGACTCCATCATTTCTGAATTCATCATCAATGTTGTCTGCACTTCCATCCCTCCTCCACCGCCTTGCTGCCATCTACACCAGACCAAACCAATGATGATGTTGTCACTCTTTACATTTGCTTCCTAAAGTCAATGACCAGCTCCTTTATTTCGCTGATGCTAATGGAGAGATTGTTGTCTTTACACCATGCATTTCACCCATCCGGGCATTTGGAGAGGATCTGTCACACTCCTGACCTCTGTCTTGAGGAGAGGCAGGAGGCAGTAGTTGACTCACCACAAAGATTCTAACCTCTGACTTGTTCTTGTAGCCACAGTATTGATATGACTGCTCCAGTTTAACATCTGGTCAATGGCATCTCCAGAATATTGATAGTGGGGATTCAACAATGATAATGCCATCGAACATCAAGAGATGGTCGTTGGATTCCCTTTTAGTGGGATGGTCAATGTCTGGCACTTGTGTGGTATGAATATTACTTGCTGCTTGTCATGATCTTGCTACATATGGCCACTGATGGTTTCAGTACCTAAGGATTAGCAAATAGGACTGAAGTTGTATAATCATCAGCAAACATACCCAATTCTGGGAGCAAGATTGCAAGTATTAATTTCTAAAAGGGCATTTTAGCTTAAGTATTGTTAATTTAAACTTTGAGTTTTGATCTCTGTTATAGCATCCTTTTAAAGGAGCTGGCATCCTTTAATCTGATTCAGTTTAGCTTATTTGATTTTATTTGATGTAACTGACCTATATGGCCTAACAGAACTCTTCTGTCCTTATGGTGGGGGGATGGGCATCATTGAAGCAATTAAAGGTGTCTAGAACATGAGAGTGATGAACCTCTGAAGAAATGCCCTGCTATTGAAATGATTGACCTCCACCAAACACAACTGTTTTCTTTGTGATTGGAATGGCTCCAAGCAGTGGAAACTTTTTCCCCTGATTCCCATTGATTTGTTCAGCATCTTTGTTACCACACTTGGCCAAATGCTGCTTTAATATCAAGGGCAGTCACTCTCATCTCACCTCAACGCTGGGGTTCAGCTTTTTTTGTGAATGCTTGGATTAAGGTTGTCGTGAGGTCAGGATCTGAGTAGCCCCGGCAGAACTTTCACAGGATCAACAGAATTCTACAGGGTGACAAAATTCCTGGCAAAGAGCCAGACATTCCTCAATCTCTTCTGTACTCCACACATGACCATTTTCAGCTGAGGGACTGGAACAATAGGCATAGGCTTTCTACAAGGCAATTTCGACATCCTAGGCTCTTAAAGTAAGTCAGCAAATGATTAAGAAAAAGTATTCATAGACTGTACCTATCAGGAGGTTCCAAAGCAGAATTGTTAGCTGAAAGACCACATTATTTTTTAAATAATGACTCCCTGACAAAGAGAAATGGCAAACACTCTTACTATCAGGAGCCAACAAATACTACACTTCTTATTCCCGCCCTCGCACGGCCCCACAATCCCTGGGCTTGACATTTTCATACTTTCTCGGTTAATACATTTGTGTGACTGTAACATTAATTTACAAGAGTAATGGTTCAGATATTCTGATGTCGAAACAGCACAAACTGGAGTTGCACATTGATACTATTCACAATTTCAGATGAAGCGGGGTCATGTGAATTTCCCAGGAAATTGAAACCTCTGTTGACCAATTACCCTGCATCTGTAACCCTGTCCAAAATCCACAGCAGGCAGAGAATTTGGAGTGATCCACTTCCAGTAAGGTAATCTTTAGTTAAAAGTTAAGATTAATAATTCTTTGTAATAAGAATTAATACTTACAGAGAAAACATTAGATAATTAAAAATCTAACTCTCTGACACAGCATTATCACCCTAAATTACACTTCCCTCAAACCGTGACACCCATCCCAGACAGCTGATAACCACCTCATCCCCACCACAACCCTCCAGCCCAGAACAATCCCACTCCTCCTTCTGACCCAGCTCACCCCTCGGCCAGTCATGACACCATCCTTCTACAACACCTAATCCAAAAATTCCAATCTCCTGCTATTGAACCCAACAAAACCCATCTCTGTAATATTGGACCTGACAACACCCATCTCCCCACTGTTGAATTTAGTTTTATTGTCATTTGTATTTTACAGCAAGAATGCAACAATATACAGTGAAAGGTTTTCAGATGTTGGGATAAAATGGAGCCATTTTGAATAATTTAGAAATAAGGGATTAAAAAGAAAGCTATATCTTGAAGAGAGTGCAGCAGTTCTGAGCCGGTTCAACATCATCAGCGTGGCCTGTGCTGTCATCCATCCACCACTGCTTCACCACTATCTACATCGGATCCAATGAATATTGAAGTCGCCTATCTCAGGCCCCACATTTTGCCAGTGGGCCTACCTCACCGATGTCACCTCTGCCGATGTAACAGCCATCAATTCCAGATCCTGTGCTCGCTCCAGAAAAATACATAGGGTCTCATTGTCCTCTGCACTGGGCCTGCAATAGGTTTGCGTGGTGGGCTCTTACTGCTGCCAATGCTGGCAAGTTCAGGAAAAGGTAAGTATGTAAAAAACAAGAAAGAAGAGGGGAGAAAAGAAAAGAGGTTGGATCAGACAAGCTCTGGCAAAGGAGCCCTACTTCGTCACCATCTTGGACTGCATTGGACATGACAATACCAGTCCCCCGTTCCCCCCATCCTCCGCCGACTACTGGACCTAACAAAGCACATTCTCCCACTATTGGCCATGATAATGCCAACACTCCTGCTACTGAACCTGTAAACCCCCTACCTCACCACCAGACCCAGAACACATCTCTCTCGCTCGCTGTTGCCAGGTCTCAAAGTCCCCTCCCATCACCGGGCCCACAGCACACAGCCCTACCTCTTCACTGCCAGACCTGCTAATTCAGCCTGAACTCCATTCCAGGCCCCACCATCTCTCCCTGGCACTGCTGGATCCAGCATTTTCAGCCCATCCTGCTTCCAGATTCAACAGTTCCTTCCTGTCACAAAACCTCTCCCCACTTGCCATCCCCTATACCCTTTCCCATCCCACTGGACCTGTCACCAGTTTCCTCCAATCAGCTCTGACACATTCTTTGCCTGCCCTGCCAACTTCCCCCACCCTCCACTGGCATAAACACCCTCGAGACATCCCCACATCTCCAACACATAGCAGGTATCCTACCCATCAGCCATTCTAACATCTTTATCAAATGCCACCCTAATCTCACACCTCTATCATGTACCCTTTCACAGCAGCTGTCTAAATGCCTGGTTGTACTGCTGGACATTTAAACTCAGAACACAGCATACAAACTGCTGCAAAGTGGGGATGTGGTTTGACTTCCTCTGACTATCCTGTTTGATTTCCTTTCCTGTCTTTCTGAAGGAGCTAGGATCAGAAATCCTGGCTAGAAATATGGAGTTCCTTGCCCTCAGTCAATGCCAATATGACAGTGATTGTCACTTCTGGGAATATCCAGGCCAATCTCACTCATCATCATAACATTTGCTTATACATTTTCCATTCTGATGGTTAGAATAAACAGAAATATTATTCAGATGGTGAGAGATTGCAGAGCTTCGAGATGCAGAGGCACCTCAATGTCCTTGTGCATAGAGTTATAGAGATGTATAGCATGGAAATGGACGTTTTGGTCCAATTTATCCATGCTGACCAGATATCATAAATTAATCAAGTCCATTTGCCAGCACTTGTCCCATATCACTCTAAACCCTTCCTAATCATTAACTCATCCTGATGCACAGAAGGTTAGTAAGTAGGTACAACAAGGCATTAGAATAGCTAATAGAATGTTATCATTCATCCTGAGGGGAACTGAAAACAAAAGTAGAGAGGTTATGCTTCATTTATGCAGGTCACTGGTGAGACTGCATCTGCAATGCTGTGTACAGTACTCCGAAGGAAGTACATAAATGCATTAGGGACAGTTCAGGGAAGATATCAGAGACCAATACGTGGAACACACAGGATGCTTTTTGAGGAAGGATTGGACAGGCTCTGCTTGATCAGCTGGAAATTGGACGAGCAAGAGGTGACCTAATTGAACATATGAATTCACAGACATCTTGACAAGGTCGATATGCAGAGGATACGTCCGACTATCCGGGAATATAGAACTAATTGTAACTATTTAGAAATCATGGGTCACTTTTTAAAAAAAAATAGGATTTTTTTTGTTTGAGCTTTGTGAGTCTTCTGAACATTGTCCCTGAAAAGGTGGTGCAATCAGGATCCATGAATATTTTTAAGGCAGAAATAGATAAATGCTTGTTAAGCAAGAGATTGCAAGGTTATTTGTGGGGTAAGCAGGAATTTGGATTTGAGATTATAGGCTCATTCACTAAATGGCTCACTCATGCTCTTGATTCATGCATTTGTATATAAACCAATCTTCAAAAACTGCTACACTAACATCATTTCATTTTACTTTTTCTTATCCATTGCCTTTGTTAGAAGATTTTTTTTTCTTAGTTCAGATTCTTGAACACCAATCTTGTTTAGTATACTAGTAGCAGATTGTAGTTATTTGGGGTCACATCATCTTTTATGGAACGACAGAGTTTAATAAATTCTTACAATTTTGCTCTGGTCATTTACAATGCCATGTAATTTGTATTCTTTTGTTGTGATACAATTTACACATTCATAGATATCCATTATTTTATATGTACATATCTTCTTACATGCAGGAAAATAATAAAAATGTTTGTAATAAAACTGATCTTGCGTCTTCCAAAAGAATGTTGTCAAGGTATTAAATCTATTAATTTTAGCTGTGCAGTCTCTACTGTTCTGGGAATAGCTTGGTTATGAAGAAATATGGTGTATGCAGAGCCATCCAATCTATGATTGATGAATTGTTTTTCAATCTTGAGCACAGGAACTTTTGCCGGAAAAATCGTAAACCTCGTTCCTTGGGGTAGGTTTTCAGCTTGTGCAAGTGTCGACAGGTGACAATGAATTGACTACCTGTTTTACATCTTGTCTGATTTTTATTTCTATTGAAGTCCCAAAGAATAAAAGTTGGGAGAAATGAAAACAAATTGCCAAATCTCTATCACCTGTTTTGCATTATTGTACATCATTGAGAAATTTTCCATCAACTTAATTGCTTACATGTTGACTGATGTGAGTTTATTTCCTTTGGAAAAATCCTAAACAGGATGGCAAAATGATCACATAACCATTCAGTTATATCTTTCACATGAAGTCACTGGGTGTCACACAGTTTTGAGAAACTTGTCATAACTTCTCGATTTTGCAAGAAATATTATTGTAATAATTTGTATCCAATTCAATATATAATGAAACACTGAGGCATTTTTTCATAATTTAAATTTAACAATTAATCAGAATCAATGAAAAATCTGATTATCTTTGGCATGGATTTGGGTTCTAAACTCGTTTTTACATTAGGTTATCTAAAGCTGATTGCCTTCTACCTGGCCCATGTAGTACTGTGAGGAGAAAAGCCCACAATAAGATGTACATCTGAAAGCCTTAGCTCCAATCTATACTAATGCCAGACAGCCCAAGTAGAATCAAACCAGGATAAATATCCAGTAACAAATTGGCTGATTGTTTGGTAAACATCAAGTGATTGATTGTAGCATTGGCTGTGTTACTGCAGGTAGGTGAACAGACAAACACACACCATACTCCTACACTGATATCTCCATTTTGAACTTTCAGTTTGAACCATCCAGGTGGAGAAGATGGTCAAGAACCAGAACTCTTCTTGTGAAAGTTTATCGTGTCATTGATAAGATTAAAAATGTTAGTAACTGCTTCCCCTTTTAAGTCACATCAGCCTTCACTTACACATGAATTTATAAACCTGATTTATTCCTTTGATTCAGCTATGAAGAAAGGTTGATTTTCTTGGAGCATAGAAGGCTGAGAGGATCTAAGTGAGATATACAATGTTCTGAGGGCAGAGGCAAGTTAGATAGAGAGAAACCTCTTCTCTTAGTGCAGAGATTAATAACCAGGGGCACAGATTTAAGGAACGGGGTTTAGAGGAGAAATGAGGAAAAACACTCTCACCCAAAAGGTTATGGATCTAGAACACATTGCCTAAAAGGTAAGTAAAGATAGGAACCCTCAAGACATGCAAGAACTGTTTAGATGAGCACTTGAAACACCATAGCAATCTAGTACTGGAAATTGGGATTAGAATAGATGGATGTATATGATCAGCATGGACATGATGGGCCAAAACGCCAAAATTCCATGCTGAGAAAGCTCTATGAGTCTATGATTCAATACACACTTCTTTTCTTAAGTGACCAGTGTCATAGTCACAAGTCCCTGAGAGCATTATGCTGTTGGCCTTAGTTTCCATGTTCGCTTGG
The DNA here is from genome assembly GCF_004010195.1 of Chiloscyllium plagiosum. Taxonomy (NCBI): domain Eukaryota; kingdom Metazoa; phylum Chordata; class Chondrichthyes; order Orectolobiformes; family Hemiscylliidae; genus Chiloscyllium; species Chiloscyllium plagiosum. The sequence goes on along the minus strand of NC_057721.1, from coordinate 36,274,406 downwards.
GTGCTACTGAAAAACACAGTCTTAAACAATCCAAACATCATACCCATGACAAATACTGTCACAAAAAGCCCCTTCCCAAACCAGTGTAATCTTAGATATTGTAACAAATTCATGAATAGCCCTTTATTGTATGAAGGCATCTTAATAGGAAAGAACCGGCTTGCGTATCAGACAGTTACGCTTCCATCAAAATGTTCCCTGGGATTAGTATTTTCATGAAATGAAGGGGTACATTCAAATGCAGTGACTTTAAATCTATAGGTATATTTACAATTGTGTGGTCTGATGCTTGTGTACTGAAGAAAGTGTTCAGTGTGTGTATGTCAGACTTTCCATATCCTGTAGAATGCAGGGAGTCAGAGTTTGGCAATTTCTGACAAAGGTCCTTCAAAAACCATTTTTGCTTTCAATTGTTGGATTCTATTCATTTGAATGCATTCCTGGTGAAAGACAGCACTCAAATTTCAGGAAAAGGGGCTTTAAAGTACCTTTTCTATTATGAAGCACCTGGGAATATTCTGGAATATTTTGCAAGGAGTTGCACTGAATTCTTGGATTTGCTAGAGTGAGTTGTTTCATCCTCAGAGATATGTCAGAGGAATGGATATTCTTTCCACACAAGGTATCAGTAGTGCAAGTACTTGGTCTACAACATCTCAGGTATATGGAACAGAGATTGTGACGAGGGGAATCTCTGCATCATCCTTTTTGGTGAATTGGGCCCAGACTCTTCATTCTACTTGATTGATGAGGTAGCCTTGCAGATCAGTTAACACACCCAATAGTTAACACCCAATTCTGCTGGACATCACCTTATTGAGGTCTTCATATATATTTGTTGTGTTTTATACCTGAGAAATATGCAGAGATGATACACAAGGACCAATGTCTGTGGGAGAAGTTTTGTGCAATTGTAATGGAACACCAGCAAAACAGGTGGTGATAGTAAGGGAAGGCACTGAGCAAGAGCAGCTGAAGCAGTCGAATGGATTCTCTCTGGAGGAAAAGGTGTCTTTCAGAGATGGCAGCCTCATGGGCAGAGTACTGAAAGGTAAAGGATTTTCTCAACCAGATGTAAGCCACAAGTATAAGTTAATATAAATGATGTCTTTTTAATGTTTAATCTTAATTTTTGTTCATTGTCATAATGATCTGATACTAATGGAATAAGGAATCCCTGTTTCATGATCTTTGATCTGCCATGTTCCCAATTCTCATGTTAGAATATGCTTTAAAGTTTCTGTATTCATCTTACAGAAGCTTGAGTCAGTTTAGTGTCTCTCTCTCTCTCTCTCTCTATTTAATTACACTTAGATTTAAGTAATCATAAATAGACCAGATACCAGACACAAATATCCAAATAATAAATAGTTAAACTAGTTAATTTAATAGAGACCCCTGCAGTACAGCATTTCTGTAACTTGTTCTTCAGTGAGCTGGCAATCAAGCAATCCTTTATCTCTGTCAAAAATGTGTCGCTGGAAAAGCAGGTCAGGCAGCAACCGAGGAGCTGGCATTTCAGGCATAAGCCCTTCATCATTTTATCACACTCCTGACTTGTGCCTTGTAGGTGGTAGACAGGCTTTGGGGAGTCAGGAGGTGAATAACTCACGGTAGGATTCTTAATTCTTGATATTCTCTTGTAGCCACTGTATTTATATGCCTGATCTAGTTCAGTTTCTGGTCAATAGTAATCCCTGGGGTGTTGATAATGAGAAATTCAGTGTAGGTAATGCCTTTGAATGTGAAGGGTGATGGTTAGATTTTCTCTTGTTGGAGATAATCATTAACTGGCATTCATAGCACAAATGTTATTTTCCATTTGTCAGCACAAACTTGAATATTGTTCAGGTCTGAAGTCAGTAAACACAATCCAAATTTCCTATCATTCACCCACACTCTTGTTTTTTTATCTGTTATCCACCATTACAGTGTCCTTACAATGTAAAAGTAAATGTTGTCACAAATCAAATATTCCAAACCAAATGTAGTTAATTAAATTATGCCTATGATTACATATGTAAGTTAACTAATCATCCAAATGTACTCCTTCAGTGTCTATAATCCACATATCTTTGACTGTCCCAGTGTTCCTATGCAGTGTTCTCCAAGTGGCTGTAGTTTGGCTGGTGGGAAGTTGCTGATGTTCAATTATGGAGTCTATAAGGTGGCCTTGAAGGATGACCTTGAACAGCTCTGGACCTGGAAGACTCAGCTGCAGCCCACGCCATCCCAGCATGGGCTGGCAGGCTGATAGACCACAGCCAGATTGGGAGGAGGAAATCCCGAGAGAGGACAGCATGCTTTGCTTCATAGAGTTGCTGCCACACCCTCAGTATATCACCTATAGAAATTCATTGGAAGACAAATTGGTGAAGTGTTGCACCCCTTACAACTCACTTTAAACACTTAATGATCTCTGACAATGATGTCAAGCAGCCCTGAAAATGTATTATTGTGTGCATGCCCAATAGCTTTGTTTCTCTATGTTCATCCTTATCTATATCCTGTGGGCCAGAATCCAGGTGTGACCTCACACTTGAATCATCCTTCCCCCTTCCAAGACCACATGTGCAATGTTTCACTTCAAGAAGGACTTGCATCCAAAAGATGCAAAGTGTCAATTTTTGAGCGGGTGGCTATGAATGTTGCAGAGAGTGATGGTGTTTCTTCACTATCACTGTCTTCCAGCTTTTCCATTGACCTTGTTTTTTCAACACTATGTAGCCACACAGCAGAGGATATCTGAAAGAAGAAAGGCACAAGAGTCAGATTATGATGAGGGGTGGAGGTGGGGAATGCTGTTGGGAAAAGAATATTGCATGTTGACACCATCTGCAGCTGTCTGTAGGATGCATGGTAAATAGGAGGATTAAATAGGCATCTATCATCTTTTACATTCAGTTTTACATCCAATTGCTACTGTAACTTCAGTTATAGCTGCTCAAATGATGGTATATGTTGTGTTCTTCTTCAAGGTAAGAGAATATAACTATGCCTATCTCCTGCTGGTTAATACCTGTAGTCTCCATTGCTAAGACAGTGAGGATGAGTTGATACAATGCATGCTAGGAATGAGGCAAGTTTAACCAAGATCACTAGTAGGTGAGTGATGGATGTGTGGTAGAGTGAGTGGTGTGGAGTTGTGCAATTGACAGGATATGACATTTGGAGATACATTCACTGGCTTTGACCACTCATGAGGTTGGTTAAGAAGTTATGGCATGTTCTTGACACTTTAATCCTGGCTTTGACTGTCATGACTATCTGCTCCTTTTACTTTGATTCGATTTGTTTGGAGGGCCTTGGTTAAGTATGGATTGATCACATCTTTCCCCTTCTTTATCTATTCCACCAACATATTGTCAGAGAACCTGAAGCAAGCTGTCTTCCCTGTTGCAACATAATCAACATAAGTTCTTCCTGGTCAGCCTCTCTTTCAAAGACACATTCAGCATTTACTCCATCAAGAATTCATCTCCTGTTTAAGATGTGTAGGCCCATGTTAAATAATATTAGTATTTGCTTAAGGCAATATAGACCCCTCCCCAATCACTGATGTATGCTGCAATTCAATAAAGAATTTTGCACTACTATCAAGCAAAATCGCAAGCAGTACAAAATTGATTTGCTGCTAGAATGTCAAAAATTGAGTGAGTTATTTGATACTGCAATCCCTGCACCCATTTTCAGGGCTCTTTGATTTGCCCCCATCAATCTGGTATTAATTGGTATTGGAGGGTGGAAAAAATGTTAATTGACATGAGATTCTTGGACAAGCATTCAGCTAATTTATGAGTTTTTAGTAAAGATTAGCAACACTAATTATCTATCCATAGGTATGATAGAAAGTACATTGAAGGTTATGTAAGTTAATGGGTTTGGTTGTAGTGTAGACCACAAAAGTAGTGATCCAAGGTCTAAGAAAGAACTGTTTATATAAACCAATTCAATATTTTCATTTGTTCTTTCATGGGATGTTGACATCTTCGGCAAGGCCAACATTTGCTGCTCACCCCCAATTACCCTTGAACTGAAAGGCTTACTAGGCCAATTCAGAGGGCAGCTAAGAGTGTTTTTTATTCACAGATGGGACTTGGGAATCACTGCTGGCCAGTATTTATTGCCTATCCCTAGTTGCTCTTGAAAAGGTGGTGGTGAGCTGTCTTCTTGAACAGCTGCAGTCAACATGCTAAAGGTTGACCCACGTGCCCTTAGGTAATGAATTCCAGGTTTTTGACCCAGCGACAATAAAGGAATGGTGATATATTTCCAGGTCAGGATGGTGAGTGGCTTGGAGGTGATGGTGTCTCAATGCATTTTCTGCTCTTTTCCATCTAGATGGAAGTCTACATTGCTGTGGTGTGAACGATGGATTTCATTAAAAGTCATTAATGAACCAGATGGACTTTCATAACAATTGGTGTTAGTTTCATGGTCTTCTTCGCTGATAATAGTTTTATTTTTCAGATTTTGCTACGTAAATTAAAATGTCACCAGTGGCCATGGTGGAGTTTGAACCTGAGTTCCCAGAGCATTAGCCTGCCTCTGGATGATGAGTCAAGTGATATAACCACTATTTCAACTTCTTATCAAAGGGGAGGCAATTGTCTTCTTCTGATGTGAAAGGAAATAGCTAGAATATCCGGTTTCTAATGGTTAAAGTGTATCATGTTACTGTCACGTCATATAAAGCCATTACTTGAAAGCCTTGTTTATAGTCGATGTTGTTAAATTTCAATAAATTAATCAATAAGAAAGCAAGCAAGAGTACATATAATCAAACTTTAAAAAGAAGCAAATGTCAGGGATTCAGACAACATTAGGAGTGGACCATATTTTTCATGTCTCTTGCAATTTTTATGTTAATTAAATTCTGAACATAAATTAGCAGGTTTAGTGTTACTGGTTAATTTTAAATTGTTCAGCAACATGTAGTTTCCAACAGGTTGTTAAATGTTCCAAAAATATTTATTATAGCAACATGATGCTATAATGGGAACACAGAAAATGGGAGAAGGATATGCCATTCAACATTTTCCGTCTGCTTTACCATTCAACTAGATTGTGACTGACCTTCTACCTCAGAACTATTTTCATGCACTGTCCACATATCCCTTGATGTCCTTAATATGTAAAAATCCATTCATCTCTTTCTTGAACATACTCAATCACTTCATAGCCCTCTGAGGCTCAGAATTTCAAAAAGATCCTTCCTGCATTCATGCTGTTGAGTCCTGTGAGAATTTTCTAAGTTCAAAAGGTTCATCTATATTTCTTCAAAACTCTAGAGGATACAGACCCATTTTTCCCAATCGTTGCTCAATGGATCATCCTGCAATCTAGAGAATTGAGCTAGTGAAACTTCTTTGTATTTCCTGTACATCTGCCTATGGACGCACTGACCCAAAGTATATACAATACTCCAGTTGCAGTCTGACGAAGTCACTGTGCAATTACATCAAGTCATCTTTACTCGCTTGCTCAATAAAAATGTAATGAAAACCACCATTTGTCTTCCTGATTGCTTCCTACATATGAATGCCAACTTTCAATGATTCATGAACTAGGATACCTAGGCCCCTTAGAACATCACCATGTCTCAATCTCTTATAATTTAAGAAACATTCTGCTGTTCCATTTTGCCTACTGGAGTAAACCTTTACATTTTTCTATACTATATTCCATCTGCTAAATTCATGCCCACTCACATAGCCTGTCTTAATCCCCAGAAAGTCACTTTGACGTTATTGTGGATTTCAGTGGATTTCCAAGCTAATTCAGCTTTGCTCAGGATAATACAATACTATTATTTATAGTTTCTCAGCATGTATAACAACATTTACTTTTGGTGATGAACAATTGAAGAGCTTAATTGACTGGAGAAGCTAAGACAAAAATATATGGTTTGGGATTAGCAATGGCTCCTGGCAATCTGCTTCTGCATCTTGGCAGTATCCAACATCCATAACCGGGCAACAATTGCCTTGTCTGAGACATTGAACAGACTTAAAATCTGAAGACAGCTAAGAAAAGAATTATGAAGTATTTGAGTATATAATTACCTCATCTGCCACACCCTCTCTGAAGCCAGTTTGAATATCTTGGAAGTGAAAATTAATAATCCTGTGTGTAGCTAATTGGCCAACAGTGAATGTTACACACCCATTCATTTAAAAGGCTATCACATGGTATAAGTGATGTCTAGAAGATTCAATCCCAACCATTTTACATTTCCCCAAAATTAACTTATAATCCCTTTTATGTTTTGTTGCTTGGTTGCCTTCTCTATTAATTAGCTATAAAAGCTACCAAAGCAACTTTATGTGGAAAACTATTTCCCTTCCTTCTGATTACTTGTGACCAGAGAAATTGAACTAGCCTTGAGCTGAATAACCAATGCTCTAGAGAACTGATTTAACCAACGTAATCTTGACAGAATCCTGCAACTGGTTCAATCCTGTTTTGACCTTTACTTTGCCACAATAACCTTCTATATATATATAGCACATTGCTTTTCTTCCCAATAAATATTTAATTTAAACACAATAACATGTAACATAATGTCATGACAAAGAACAACACTGATTAGAATTTTCCATGCTACAAAGATCTCATGTCCCTGAGGAACATGTTGTAATGTTCCTCCACTTCAGTTAAGGTATTCGAAGCAAATTTTCATTGTGCCAAACATTTCCTTTACTTAATTAGAACATAGATGGAGCAGACCAAAACTTGGAGCTTAATTTCAGCCTTTTACTGCTGCGTAACAGGACAGCAATTCTCAACATAATTTAATAAATTTATTGAAGCCAAATTGACTGAAATAGCACCAGTCAACTCCAACTTTCAAAAATTGCTTAGGGTGCAAATAACGATGTTCATGTCTCCAGCCAACTTCATTACTCAGCAACTTACCTGGTGAATTTTATTCTGTATTCCTCAATGTTGGACTTGAAGCATCTGTTTAAGGTATGAGTATGTCATTCATTCTTAATTCCGGTGAACCTTCAATATAAAATTGATCAGTATTCTGCAAATTCACTGAAAGCACGGGGATTGCACAGCTCTGAGAAAAAATCTCCATCTGAGTCTGTGAATTTAGCATTTAAGCATTTCAGGTAAGGTAAACATGATAAACAGCTTTAACTTGGTCAGTTGGATGACTCTACATAACTCTGTTTTCATCCTAATCCTTCTTGCAGTTTCGCCTCGAGCTATTACAATTATAGTGGTACTTGTATGAACACTGCAGAATGACAATGATGAGAACACTGTTCTTTAAATCTTATTTCAGGGACCAGGTTATCCCATGATCAGTTGAGAGGGGAGATTTAGGGAAGATGTGCTCATGGATGAAATAATTGATGTCACCATTTGCAACAACATTTGCAACAATAAATGTTTTAAATAGTTAAGTTCAGGTGACATATAAACCAGATGGATTCTGCAGCAATAACATATATCCACCTTAAGGCAGTTTTGGATATTAATTAATTGTTCAAGAAGTCCAATTATCACTTTGTCCAGCTATGACACTGTTTCATTTCTTGGACCACCATACTTACTTTGAATAGGATTGCCATTTTCAAAATTATAAAGTATAATAATTTCTAACACTTTACTCTTTAAAACTGTAGGTTTACAGAAATAATACACAGTTTGTCAAAGCCTTTCATCTTACATAGATCAGGACAATTTGCACGAAGTACCCATTTAAGTACAAAATTAATGTTTATACTCCAAGAGAGTAGAGTGATACTTGGTAGGCAAGTGGAATCTGATTGGTAGAGGTGTTTCTATGGAAGATGCATCCATTAATGCTACTTGATAGTTACCTGTCAGGTTGTGTTCACATTTTAAATGAAGAAATTTGACTCTGAAAACTTGACCAATTAATGATTTTGAACAGATGAGCCAATGGGCCAACCAGTGGCATATGGGCTTTAATTTAAATAAATATGAGGTGCTGCATTTTGGAAAGGCAAATCAGGACAGGACTTATAATGGTAAAGTCTTGGGCAATGTTGCTGAATAAAGAGACTTGGAGTGCAGGTTCATAATTCCTTGAAAGTGGAGTCCCAGGTAGACATGATAGTGAAAAAGGCTGTTGGTACGCTTGCCTTATTGGTCAGTGCATTGAGTATCGGAGTTGGGAGCTCATGTTATGGCTGTACAGGACATTGGTTAGGCCACTTTTGGAATACTGTGTTCAATTCTGGTCTCTGTACTATAGGAAAGATGTTATGAAATTTGAAAGGGTTCAGAAAAGATTTACAAGGATGTTGCCAGGGTTGCAGGGTTTAAGCTATAGGGAAAGGCTGAATAGGCTGGGACTATTTTCCCTGGCACTTTGGAAGCTGAGGGGTCACCTTATAGAGGTTTATAAAATCATGAGGGGCATGGATAGGGTAAATAGACAAGGACTTTTTCTTGGGGTGGGAGAGTCCAGAACTAGAGGACATAGGCTTGGGGTGAGAGGGGAAAGATTTAAAAGGGACCTAAGGGGTAAATATTTCATGCAGAGGTTGATACATGTATGGAAAGAGCTGCAGAGGAAGTAGTGGAAGCTGGTACAATTGCAACATTTAAACAACATCTGGATGGCTGCATGAATAGCAAGGGTTTAGATGAATATGGGCCAAATACTGGCAAATGGGAGTTGATTTATTTAGGATACCTGGTTGGCATGGACGAGATGGACTGAAGGTTTTGCTCTATGCTGTGCATCTCTATGATTCTGCGACTGCATCAACTATGTTGTTGAGTTGAAACAAGCCCACACATGTTTTTTTTCTTTCAGCAAGTAACAATGTAATAATATATGTAACTTCGAGTACACACATGTACATGACACTGCAAGTCTGACTGACAATCCTAAATTGGTTGTTATTGTAATTCTTCACTCTTTCAGGATTATCCGGCCAAGTCTGTCCAGTTGCACAATCAGGTCCAGTGTTGGACACTTTTTTTTGTCTCTTGAGCCAGTTCCATGCACAAATATTAAACTTGGAAGGGAAAGCTGGAACTAGAAAAACTGGAGGCAAGGTCTAAGTTAGCATTTTGTGCCAAACTTATTCCTCTCTTAGTTTCTATCCTATTCAATCACACATTTACCTCAATTGACACATCCATTGAACAGCAGTTTCATGCCAGCCCTCCAAGCATTACAACAAATTAGAATGATACATTAGTAATTGTGACAAGACTAGTGTACAAAGCCTGAAGGCTCAGTTTATATAAGCATGCTTTCAACCTGATGTTGAGATGAAGAAAGTTTTATTACATTGCTTGAGTGCCATTTACACTTCAGTTGGAAGGTCCTGTTTGACATTTTCTGGACCCATTCTTTTGCTTACCTTGAATACACTCTTCTTTGAAATCCAGAGTCTGGGCCTGAAAAGGATATTTTTTGATAAGATGCAATCAACTTCATTCACTGATGTTGTGAAGACTGGATCAGGGAGGAAAGTAAGATCTTGTGGGAGGTCATCGTAAGAGACTTGATGGTAAGGTGGAATCTATTGTTATGATTTCTGAATAGTTGCAGAGATGCCTTTACATTTTTTTTTACGCTACAAGACTGTTCTCATTAGATCAGAATGTGACTACCCTCATTCACTCAAGACATTGTAATCCCCCAAAGAATCCACACACTTTAAAGATCAGATAGGCAGCACGCATAGCATGGCAATCAGTGTTGGATTTGAGGATTTAATTTAGCTGCAGTTTGAGTTACAATGAAGCAAACCTGCTAATAACCCTGAAGACTTAAAAAAAACAATTATTAATGATTTCTGAAGCAGTGGACCTGATATACCTCATGGTAACATTAAACACTGAAGCATGTTTCAAGCAATGACGCAGAAAGTATTTCAGGCGGTTAGAATGCACAGTGGAGCAGAAGAAGAAATCTGCGGCTCTAAGGCAGAAGGGCATGCTGCATCATGAGGCATCATTGGGAACAGTCCTGGTTCTATTGCTGAATATATAGTCATGAGAGATTACAGGAGTCAAAACTAAAGGGGAAATGATGCAGTCAGTGAGATTGGATGGTGAAAATATAAAAAAGTAAGTTGCATCCCAGAAAATGCAGTGCCACCCCAGTGTGTGAATAAGTAGAAAAGAATTGAAACTAACATGGACAAAGGAGAAATTTGTAAAATCCAAGGACAGAAAGACAGGAAAACCCAGCATTAAAAGCAAATAAGCACTGGGCAATTTATAGAAGTAAAAGAGTCTGGTCTAACACTGCTAATAACCCTGAAGACTTAAAAAAAACAATTATTAATGATTTCTGAAGCAGTGGTTTTCAGGAAGCTCCATTAGAGCTACAAAAGGTGGAAAATCCTCCACTGCATGAAACATAGTAGGAAAACCAGCTATGAAAAATAGGAATCCTCCATCATCATTTCAACAGCATGAGAATCCTCCATTAAAGCTGCAAAAGTGGGAGATCTCTCTAAAACAGCAGCAAAGTGTGAGTATATTGTCAATTGCAAAATTAAATTATTTAAAGAAAATAAAATACTTAATCCCATTAAGAAGCCATGACATTTCCAGGAAAACTTAATTTCAGAGATGATCCAAATATAATACAAAATTGAACATCCTTGAAAGAAATGCAAGTCTTGATGTCTAAAATTGGTTCTAAACTCAATACTGAAACTGTGTTGCTGGGAAAGCGCAGCAGGTCAGGCAGCATCCAAGGAGCAGGAGAATCAACATTTCGGGCATGAGCCCTTCTTCAGGAATCAGAAACGTCGCCCGAAACGTCGATTCTCCTGCTCCTTGGATGCTGCCTGACCTGCTGCGCTTTTCCAGCAACACATTTTCAGCTCTGATCTCCAGCATCTGCAGTCCTCACTTTTTCCTCTAAATTCAATACTAAGTCAAAAGTTGAACAAGTAAATATACATCTGTACACATTGATAGTATAGCAAATATTATTACAGCTTGCCAAGTTGTAAAAAGAAGTAACAGAAAAAAGGAGTAACTGAAAACTGTCAATAACATTTCAAGTCCAAAATTGATAAATTTCTTGAAAAAGGAAGATTTATCAAAAGAATACAGCTTCCTTAATGATTGGCACAGGAGAGATGTGACTATTCTGATTTGAAGTCAGAATTTATGATAGACCAAATCGTTGTTGGATTTGTGATTGAGTTTTTGTTAGATTTAAAAGGAAGACCTAACTCTGGAGAAAACCATTCAAAGGTGAAAGAAGCAGAGGTCTAGCAGAAATACAGACCAATCCTAAGGGAGACAGGATGAAACTTGGTACAGAAGCTCTTCAGATCCAATCAATTCTTAAGAAACAGAATCACAAAAGACACATCATAATCCAATGTATTGGGAAGAACAGACACCAGATATTAAAAGTTTTGTCAATGCTCTGGAGCAAAGAAAGCTCACAGGCATAAACCATTCCCAAAGACTAAAATCAAATGCATTAAGTTACAAAACAGGAGATCACTTTTAGAACTATGCCAATTGAGAACACAACCACAAAAGTAAAAGATTAAAGAACTACAGACTCAGAGAGATGAATGAGATAGAACAGTCTCCAATCAAAGTTTTCCTCAAGGCAACCGTCAAACCAGACCAAATATTTTGACAAGATGCGATTTTTGTCAATGGATATGACATGAATTTCAAGTTAGACTCAGGAGCAAGTGGCACAATATTGCCAGACAGTGACCTTTGCTTGATAAAACACTTGTTTACAGCCAATGAAGTTCAACTACAGTGGTCTGTAGGCATTACAGTTAACAATAAAGGTATGCTGCTGCAAGCAAATTTCCAACATAGAGGGGATACCAAAAACTATTTTAATAAAACCCACTATACACTTGCTCCTTTGGAACCAGGAATTCCCACTGCTGAGCAGGAAGGTATTAACATTTTTATCTAGTTTCATGCCATACTCTGCGTTTGGGTTCATGGCAGATAGATCAAGCCGGAGGCCAAGTCAAGAACTGACTCCAGGCATAATGCTATTTACTATATATTAACATTAAATACTGCTATATTTAGTAATCATAGATACGTCAGGCTATGAGTTGAATTAGTTCATATGTAATATAACTCTATCTTTGTATTTACGCATCTATGTCCTCAAGTGAGTCTTCCACACAGTTCTCACATCACACTGTACTATTTATATTCAGCGATACGTCGGACTGTGACATTGCAAGGTTGCTTCAAGGTCCTAAAGCCCCGGAACGACATCTATCTTTAAGCTCTCTTGCCCAGTCAAAAACATTGAGGAGCAATTATATGCATTCTCAAATGAGTTACCAGATTATTTCTTTTTATATTTTCTGTGCAATCTTTCTTTGTCTCTCCTACACCTCTCCAAATCTTTGACTTGATTGATTTGGTTCAGTAGTTAGGTAAGAAAGTTCATGACAAGGTATTAAAAACAGTTGAAGTAAAATTCGTAATTCCACGTTCACCGCTGGCTTCTCAGAGATCAGAGAATCAGTTGATCCAATCAACCAAATTCCGTGAATGGGTAGTGCATTCAAGGAATCCAGCTGAGGTACTGAAGCTTTGTGACTCACTGTTGGTGGTGTCTGACTTTGTTCCAATTGAGCAGGTGGTTCCTATGGTAACTGTGAAATGCTGGAACAAGGAGATGAGGTGATGATTGTTGTAATGGATAGGAACTTCGGATGTGATGAAAGCATTGTAGTCAAGGCAATTAAATGACCTTTTGTCATCAAGCAAGCTAACCAAAGGTTTATTGTCATTCTTCATCCTGATCTTGAGACCCATGATGTAAACAGAAAATGTGTCACATGGCCTTGTAACTGTTCAAGCCTCTTCTCAGTAAAAGTGCTCTAGATTTCCATGCCTGATATGGCTCTGAAGCATAATGTGTGGGTTTTAAATTTCCTTCCATCAGTTTCTAAAAAAAGTATCACTTCTACAACTGTCTAAGGTATCCTCAGCAATAATGGTTGCTATTATCTATTGTAATGTGCTTACACATCAGTGGAGCCTAATATGTCCCTAACTTTCTGAAAGAGCATTTGGTGCTGTGTATCCCAAACCATGCTTATGACTTCTTTAAAAGTTTTCTCAAGTGTTCTGTAACCGAGGTAAGTTGTATCGAAAACTTAGTTAATTGGTTAACCATACCAGAAACAGTTGCAGATCATGCATGGGTTTTGGAGTTAGGACGTTTTTGACTGTGTTGATTTCCTGGGGCTTGTGTCCCATTTTTGATGATGACATGACCTAGAAAACAAATAGGATCGTTAAAATGTCCTGACATTTCTAAATGTCTCAGGATATCCTGTATTCTCCTGTTTGGAGCTGAGTACTTTCCACATTTATCAGAACAGCATCCATTTAGTAAAATGATAGACATAATGCATTCAAACTCTCCATGGCAGATTGTTTACTCCTTATGTATGTAATTTTTAAATGTCAGTTTAATGTGCAACACATCCCTTTTAACTGTAGGAATGATACCTCCAGCTCTGGCCAGTTTGAAATTAGTTGCTATAACGTTCATCACTGCTAACATGTGGTAATATCTCAAATAGCCATAACACTGGCACCAACCAGTATGTAACTTAAATTTGTTTGGATAACCACTTATATGGATGACCACTTGCAAATCTATATTAGGTGCCAGTTTATCTCTTGTGGAAGAAAAAAATAGATGTTTCATCAATAGCTGTTCTTCATGTAGAGAAGCCTTTCCCTTGCAGTATTGACATGTCTATTGAGATTTTGTTTCATGACGTGAATATACATGTTGGGTTGGGAAAAATTTGATTTGCACCTTGATATGTTCTTCAAATTATATTTTACTGGTGGAAGGTGACAACTTTGTCTTTCTGGTGTAGGATTATAATAGAACCATACTTGTGGCAAGATACTGCCGAATTTGCTTGTTTAAGATTTTTGGTGGCAATGTTGTCACATTTAGTATATTAGATAAAATTCTGGATTAGTGGTGCTGGAAGAGCACAGCAGGTCAGGCAGCATTCAAGGAGCAGTAAAATCGATGTTTCAGGCAAAAGCCCTTCATCAGGAATACATTTAGTAAGTATATTGTTCAGGTGAGAGGTCGGTCTTCTGTGACTGGATGGTTTGTTGTGTTTTCACTCAAGTTACTCTGTAGAATGTATTGCATTCAGTAAAACTTTTGCTGTTCATTGTATCTTGAACAATTTTCTAGATTTGGTCTTTGATTTGGTGTTACCAGTGCTGAAACTGTTTCAAATCCTAGAAATTGTGCTTTCCTCTGGTGAAAATTTGTTTATTTATCAAATGGATCTGCAAGTGTGAATATTTCTGGTGGAAAGGTAAGTGTAGGCATTATTTGATTGTTGATAATGTTTGAATTTGATGAACACATGCCTTATTTGGAAGAATATTAGAGGACTTTGTCCCGATTATACTTTGATGTTATTGTCTTGTGGTATTCTTGTTTGATTGAAGTTAATGCTGAATACTTGTTATTGTAAAGATTTGTTGTATTAAAGTTGAAAGCTCTTAAATTTTCTGCTATTTTAAATTTTGCTTTTTCCTTTACTAGTCTGATATCTTTTTAGAGATAAATGAATATCTCTATCACCCACGTGATAGAGATTCGAGGAATAGGGAAAGAGAACACTTAAATGCGTGGCTACAGGGATGGTGCAGGAGGGAGGGATTCCGGTTTTTGGATAACTGGGGTTCTTTCTGGGGACGGTGGGACCTCTATAAACAGGATGGTCTACACCTGAACCTGAGGGGCACCAGTATCCTTGGGGGGAGGTTTGCTAGTGCTCTTGGGGGGAGTTTAAACTAACTCTGCAGGGGCATGGAAACCCAGATTGTAGCTTCAGGGTGCAGAGCCTGGAGTGTAGGGAGGTTAGGAACATGGCACCAATTTCAAAGGAGGGTGCCTGTAAACAGGAAAGTGGCTTGAAGTGTGTATACTTCAATACAAGAAGTATACGAAATAAGGTAGGTGAACTTGCAGCGTGGGTAGGTACCTGGGACTTCGATGTTGTGGCTATGGAGACATGGGTAGAACAGGGACAGGAGTGGCTGTTGCAG
>NC_057721.1:36226921-36258009 GCF_004010195.1 Chiloscyllium plagiosum | reverse complement strand
TCAGTCCTTGCCTTTCCAAATACATGTACATCCTGTCCCTCAGGATTCTCTCCAACATCTTGCCCACCACCGATGTCATGCTCACCGGTCTGTTGTTCCCTGCCTTTTCCATCCCAATTTGTATAATAATGGCACCACGTAAATCAGCCTCATGTCTTCCTGCATTATTCCTTCGGCTGTTGATGATAAGTACATGTCATCAAGATTCCCAGCACTTACTTCCCAAGCTTCCCACTGAGTTCTCGTGTACCCCTGATCAGTGCCCATGAAGTGCGTTGTGATTACACATCATTTGGTTCGTGTATGGAACGAACGTCCTGAGAAGTGATGGGTGTGGGTAAAGTTACAACGTTTAAAAGACATTTGATTAAGTGCAAGTATAAGGGAAGGTTTGGGAAAATATGATCCAAGCACATGCAAGTGGGACTGGCTTAGATTGAGATTATCATCCGCATGGACTGTATGGGCCGATAGGTCTGTTTACAAACACTCAGTGTAACTCTCTGACTCCAAGTGTGTTTGTATGTCCAAGCATGTATCTGCGCATTTCTGTCCGCACTTGTCTATTTGTGTGCGTTTATATGTATATCTGTGTGCCCCTCTGTGTGTATCTATCTCTCTGCACATGTTATGTGTCTATTTCTCTGAGTGTGTGTGTGTCTGTGTGCCTGTGACTGTCTGTGTGTTTGTGTGTGTGTGTGTGTGTTTGTTGATGATGCTGTGAGCTGCTGCCCTCCCTCTGTCCCTCGTAAACTGAATCTCTGATGATTTTTACCCTCCACTCCAAGCTGTACAGTGCTGGGGGGAGACGAGCAGAGACTGACAGCAAAATAAAGCTCAGCAGGTCTGGCAGCATCTGTGGACAGAAATGAAAGTTAACGTTTTAGGTCGAGTGACCCTTCCTCAGAACTCGTGTCAGGTGGATATTACATCACTGTAAGCACCATAGTGACTGCCAGACTCGTCCCACGCAGACACACACAGATATACACACACACACTGATACAGAGATTTAGAGAAACTCATTAATACGCAGAAACTAATACAGACATGGAATGTCTGTCGGTATTTCTCTTGCTCCAGGGTGACCTTGTCAGCATTTCACTTGCTTTGTCTGGTGGGTGTCAGTATTTAAGTCTGTCCTCAGGGAGTGTGTGAATAGTGCACTTCCTCACAATAGTGAGTGAATCGGTATTTCTGTGTGGTGTGTGACTGTAGGACAATTTCAAAATATGCAGATACTAAACCTGGAAGAATTATAATGTTTGTGATGGACAGTGTGGAACTCCAACAGGACAGTGACACATTGGTGTAGTTTTCAGGTTTATGGCAGATGAGGATTAATGCAGAGCAGTGTGAGGTGATGCACTTCGGTAGGAAGGACATTGAAATACAGTATAAAACAGGCTGTAAGGTTAGCAGTGGTGGACTCTCCCTCTTTATGGGCATTTAAGCGGGCATTGGATAGGTATATGGAGGATAGTGGGTTAGTATAGGTTAGGTGGGCTTGGATCGGCGCAACATCGAGGGCCAAAGGGCCTGTACTGCGCTGTATTCTTCTATGTTCTATGTTCTATGTAATACGTTACTCTTCTAAGATGGCTGAATAGTTTTGAAAGGATATATTAATTGAACTTTCTCAAATGGCTGCACTCAATAAGATACAAAGATTTTTTTTTTCTGGATCACATTTGTTACCAAGTCATTATTGAGACCTTTTCTTTTATACTCTACATTTGCGTTATTACCCACCAAATAATTGGTTTAGCTCAGTTGGCTGGATTGTTGGTTCACAGAGCAGTGTGATGCCAACAGCATGGGTTCAATTTCCACCACTGGTTTGAGGTTACCATGAAGGATGTTTCTTTTCAACTTCTTCCCTCACCTGAGGTCTGGTGGCCCTCAGGTTAAATCACCATCAATTGCTTCTCTCTAATGAGAGAGCAGCCACCATGGTCTAGTAAGACTATGGCAGCACGACAACACCCACCAAATTCAACAAAAAATGATCAGGTTTGCACTCATTCTTTTCTTGTCCAATTTTTCTTATTGTAGTTAATAAAACTTTCTTAGTGGACAAGTAAAACTTGCATTTGTCATTTAAACCATCATAAAATAAAGATTACGCTAATTTCACTGTTAAGGCTCTGATACCTCACATTCCCATAACAATTTTAACTTTTGGTTGCTTCTTTTCATTTTTAAACCAATTCTTTTTCACTAAAGAACTATCCTAGCTTGCTGCTGTTCACTTTATCATCAGGTGCATCATTCAGAAATTTGTTAATTCACTGTGTGAAGTCTTAATTGTGCTCCTCAGTCTATTTCCTTGGATGGAAATGTAACTTGTTTGTCCCTTTGTTTCAGGGATCAAAAATGCTTTGGTTCTCCAGGAATTAGGCCCTTTTATGAATGTTCAATTCAGATTGCTTTCCTTATCTGTTAGTAGGCTCCTACTACTCCGACTAGGCTTGTTTGACCTATTAGTGGCTGTAAAGGTCTTTTTTGGGACTTACAACCTTTTGATGGTTTCTCTAGAGGAGTTTATGTTCAGACAAATTTCCTTTAGAACTACTGAAGATCTAAGACCCCTCAAGAGGGGCCTCTTGGTTCGAGATTGGTCAAAAGAATTGACAAATACAGTCTATTCAAAAAGCAAGGGTCATTAGTTTATTGAATTAAGGTACCTTGATGCAATTCTATCCAGCAACACAGAGGTTAAAGCATCTGTGTTCCGTGGTGAAGTTGCGTAATTACATTTGAAAATTATACATTATTTATATGGTTTTTTAGTAATAGTACAACTTTAATCACAAGAAAGACCAATCACATATAATAAGGTGACATGATTTACAGCAAATTAATCCAATGATATTTTCTGGGACGGGGTTCTTAATTACAAAAAAGTCCAAACAATTGTAATATGGTGATGTGATTGAAGACAGGCTAATCCAATGGTATTTTCTTTAAGAAGGATATCTTATTTACGTAAATTGTCATGCCATGTATCAGTTCAAGGTTAGTTCAAATGGTCAATTAATGTGTCACTATTCATCTTATGAAAACTCTATTGTCCTCTTATCTTTGAACTGCAACTTAATTCTGCAAATCAACAGTATGTTCAGCAGTATGGTTCACAGGCCATTTTATAGTATTCTTTTAAATCGAGAAACCATTTTGTTATAATAAAAATCTACATATTTGTGTTGCCTAAATTTAAATTTTAGATCCTCACTACTACTCAACTCTTCAGCTTTCTGGCTGAGAATTGGTGCTAAAAGCACCAGTGGTCATTTGAAAATAATAGATTTTCATCCTTCTTCTCACCAAATGATCTCTGGTCTGTTTCTTGATCTTCTCAGCTGCCATGAATTTTCAGGCAGTGGATCTTACTGCTTCCACTCTATGTTATCATATGGATTGATGCCACACTGAATTGGGATTTGAAAATGAATACACCAAATACAACGTTATACTGAAGAAAGCTTTGAAAGTCTTACGTCTTTATACACCCAAGAAGATACTATAGCATTTAGTGAAACTATTTGAGAATCAATTTGCAAATGACAAGCATAGCATTATTACCCTAGTCACATAACGATCAGAATGGAGTTCAGGCCAGGCTGTTGAACCTCAGCCTCATTGATTTTTTAATGCAATGCCAGCCCTCCTGAACAAGGGCTGTCTCCTGATCTCAATGAAATTTATCCAGCAATCTGAGGTATTCCACTGCCAGAGCGAATTATCTCTCTCTCCCTCTCTCTGGCATTATGTTCCTTTTTCTCCAACCAGATCACAAAAGAGTTAAGTCAAAGCTGTCACCCCAAACCACCATAAATAGAACAATTGGATGAGATTTGTCAGGATTCACTGTTGCTTCCTTCACAACGTGCTAGGTTTGTGAGCTTTGTTCAGGCTTAACTAATGTCCCTGGTCACTAATTCCTCCAATGATCAGGATACACTTTATGCCTTCCATTTGTTCAACTCATGTGTGAGCCAAAAGTTACAGACCTGGAGGGAGTTCATGTTGCATTGCACTCACCCTGACAGACTGAAGAAGGTTATTGAAACACGTCAATCACTGGACCACTCATAATGGGTTATCTCAGATTACAACTGGATCTTGACCAGATGGGCCAATGGGCTGAGAAGTGGCAGAATTAAACTCTTAATTCAGCTAAATGCGAGGTGCTGCATTTTGGGAAAGCAAATCTTAGCAGGACTTATACACTTCATGGTAAGGTCCGAGGGAGTGTTGCTGAACAAAGAGACCTTGGAGTCCAGGTTCATAGCTCCTTGAAAGTGGAGTCGCAGGTAGATAGGATAGTGAAGAAGGCGTTTGGTATGCTTTCCTTTATTGGTCAGAGTATTGAGTACAGGAGTTTGGAGGTCATGTTGCGGCTGTACAGGATATTGATTAGGCCACTGTTGGAATATGGTGTGCAATTCTGGCCTCCTTCCTACTGGAAAGATGTTTTGAAACCTGAAAGAGTTCAGAAAAGATTTACAAGGATGTTGCCAAAGTTGGAGGATTTGAGCTATAGGGAGGGGCTGAACAGGCTCACTGTTGGAATATTGCGTGCAATTCTGGTCTCCTTCCTACTGGAAAAATGTTTTGAAACCTGAAAGAGTTCAGAAAAGATTTACAAGGATGTTGCCAAAGTTGGAGGATTTGAGCTATAGGGAGGGGCTGAACAGGCTGGGGTTGTTTTCCCTGGAGGGTCAGAGGCTGACGGGTGACCTTATAGGATAGGATAAATAGACAAAGTCTTTTCCCTGGGGTCAGGGAGTCCAGAATTAGAGGGCATAGGTTTAGGGTGAGAGGGGAAAGATATAAAAAAGACCTAAGGGGCAACCTTTTCACACAGAGGGTGGTACGTGTATGGAATGAACTGCCAGAGGAAGTGGTGGAGGCTGGTACAATTGCAACATTTAAGAGGCATTTGGATGGGTATATGAATAGGAAGGTTTTGGAGGGATACGGGTCAGGTGCTGGCAGGTGGGACTAGATTGGGTTGGGATATCTGGTCGGTATGGACAGGTTGGACCAAAGGGTCTGTTTCCATGCTGTACATCTCTATGACTCTATGACTGTATAAAATTAACCACCTCCAACCAATTGTTTGGCCTTCTCCTTCCTCTCTCAGTAAAAAAGTGCAATTCTCTTTTCTGGCATGTCTTCCAAAAGGGCCTGTTTGAAGGCATTTGAGAAACATGGGGCAGCTCTGGTGTCATGCTTGACCTGGTGCTGGCCTGCTATGCTGTTCTGTCCCCTATCTGTGGATGGAATGCCCAGTACTCTGGCTGCTCTTTACCATTTAAATTGGCTTGCTGTCTGTAACTTTCTCTTTTCTGCACCCACTGCCCATAATTGCACAATGAATTCAATGTAGTGATTATTTTCTTTTAAAACCTTGTTGCACCTATCTTTAGCCCACTGCAAGGGACCCAGGCATTCTTCTGATTTTGGGGTTCCAACCCCAGATCCAGCCCTTAAGCTCTGAGAAATTTGGGATATTCCCCAAAAAAGAATTGTTAGTAATTATTTAAGATATTTTAGTCGAGCTTTATCCTAAGCATCTTTCAGGCAGGTAGGGAGCAGTGAATATGAAATATATTAATTGGCCTAAGTTGCAGCTTTAGGTACTTAATGTCCCTCTTTTGCATTGGTCTGCTGCTCATCTAGTATGGATGAAAAGAATGGTCAGCAAGTGGAGAGGATATGTAGGCCTTTTAATATTATTTTCCAAAAGGCAGATAAATCCAGAGGAAGAGATTTCACTAGAAGTTCCTGGAAGGGCCCTAAGGCAGGGGAGGTTTTAGTATTATTTGTAGAACCTAAAGGAGCCCTCCAGCTGCATTTAAAGTTTAACACTTGGCTTCGAGACGTCCATCTGTTCAGAGTAACTGTTGATTTGCTATAACCTGACATCCTTGACTTCTCCATTCAAGCTGTGGTTAGAATTGAATCAGATTTGATGATGCAATCGAACTCTGATTCACAAATATTTAGTTAAAAATCATACAACCCCAGGTTTAGTCCAACATGTTTAGTTCGAAGTGCAAGCTTTCAGAGTGCTGCTCCTTCATCACTGATTATCTGTTGAAGGAGCAAGTGATTTTTAACGTTATCCATCCCAGTCCAACACCGGCACCTCCAAATCATGGCTCACATCTACCCATAAGGCCTTCTTGTGTTATAACCCTCACCTGCCTTTGTAACCTTGTTGGTTAAAATGGGAAATGATATCAGAAAACTGGTTTCAATGCAGACAAGCAGCCAATAAATTTAATACCCTGTTCCTGTTCGAATTAATACCGTGAAGTAGAACATATCTATTTCAAAGCTAAACTTCACGCAAAAGTTAATAAGCTAATTAGATGCCTCAGTGAGTCTGTTAAGAAATTCTAAAGGTTAGATGACCCAAGACCCTGTGTGGTTCATTTATTCCTTCACCCCATAGGACTATGTCTTCTATAACAAATAGGCTCAAAATTCCTAACACTGACTGGACATCCCCTAGTCACTTCCTCGTTTATATCTTTCTATGTACCTCCCAGCCTGCCTCAGGACATCTTCTGCCTATGTAAAAATCACTCCCAGAAGGCTCTCAGAATCCCTGATACCCATCAGTCTTTACCATGTCCATATTATGTACAATCGTCTTTTTATCTGTGTAGGATCCAAGTGATGTTTATGCAGTAAATTTGCAAGGTACTGCACCATCAGGGATACATCACATATGTTAGTTGGGAATCAGAAAATCAGGGAAGTCTCCTGCACCCAATTCACATGTTGCTGATTTTCAGACTGGCAATATGAGGTCCAATAAGAAAGCTGTGAACAGCATGCACGCTCATTATTTTATCTAAGAACAAATAATGCTATAACTTTAACAAAGAATCATAGAACTATAACAGCAGAGAAGGAGGCTATTTGGTCCATCATACCTACACCAGCTCTTCAAATGAACATCATTGCACAGTGCTAATCTCCTGCTTTTACCCTGTACCATTGTAATCTATTTCTGTCCAAATAACTATCCAATGCCCTCTTGAATGCCACAATTGAAGCTATCTCCACCACATTTCCAGATAGTTCATTCCATATCCTAACTGCATGAACAATTATATATTTTTTTCTTCATGTCCCTTGCTTCTTTTGCATTGCTTTAAATCTATTCCCCAGGATTCGGACCCAGGACCCCAGAACATTACCAGGATCTGTGGATTAACAGTCTAGTGATAACATCACTAGGCTACTGCCTTTCCACTGTTGCAGTGTCCTCTGCCCAGATGTTTTCAGTAAAGTTAAGGCCTGTGATGATTTTCCAAATATTTGGCTCAGGTCGCCGTGGAGTAATATCATAAGACTCAGAATTTATAGTAAACGACTACAGTGTCGTGCAACTGTATGACAATAAATGCTGGCCTAGCCAGCGATGACCAGATCTCGTGAGTGAATCAAAAATAAAGAAGCTTGTCTCATGTTCAGAGCCATCTTTTGTTTCTTTAATGAAGGGAGAACATTTCTGGGAATGGTCAGCAGCTCAGACAGAGACAGTGAGGAATGTCAGGGTTCTATAACCCCACCCCAATCGAACAATATCAAAAGAGGTTTCTATTCTATTTCTGAAAATGTTTTGGAGAAACAACAGAACAAAAACTTATTTTATAGGCTTCAACAAAGGGATCAGACTTACTTGAAATGAGGAATTTGGAACCATCTCAACAAGCACTACCATTTTGTCGCAGAAAGATCTAGTGGAAAGTAAAGGTCTCTTGCGTCGGGATGAATGGAGCAATATCACTAATAAAATCCAACACGAAAGGTAATATAGAAAATAAGCAACATCCAAATCTTGTTTACTATTATTAGATTATTCTCTACAGGGATACTATTACAAAAGCTGTTATGGAATGATGGAAGAAATGTATTAAAGAGAAAATGCAATTGGGGACTGTGGAAAGGCTGTTTTACAACTTATGAGCAAGATGACATAGCTCATGATGGACTTACTCACTAGTGAGTAGTAAAGGCCACAGCTCCCTAATAGGTATTCAGCTTTTATATAATGATGGAAATGCTGCTCCTCTTGATGCTCTTAGAAATTGACTGACTCCATCAGTCAGCATAATCCCGAACCTGTTTGCATATGTGAAATAAAAGTGGCTTGAAAGAGTCTCATGGACAAAAATAAACTTTCAATGACTGAAGATTTTTTTATCGGTATTCCAAAATGAATTAGAATTAGAATTTGGAATTAGGTTCCATTGTCATGTGTACTCAAGTACAGGAGCACAGTCTCCATTCCTGGTGCCATCTTAGGTACAAAGGTACCAAGGTGCAAAATCTTAGGTACAGTGTAGAAAAATAAAGAAATAAGTTGAAATTCAACATTACAGTTCTTCTTAGTAAAAAGTAGAAAAGTAAAGAAATAAAGTTAGAAATTCGGCATGACAGTCCTCCTTTAGCCAAGGGTTACAGTCACTCCACAATGGGATTTCTCTCTTCTGCACTGGTTCAGTCTCCTCCATACTGCTATCTTGCCACTCACTGCCAGAGTGCTGCCCGGTGTTGCTAGCCGCCTCACTGACAATGCCATGATGCTGCCATGCAGTCGATCACTTGAGTTCCATCTGGTTCACCAGCCACCTCCTTGCTGAACGCTAAAATCCTGTTCCAGGCCTCAGCTGCTGCCACACTCCAGACCCCGATGCTGTCACCTCCACGATCGAGTTCCCTCCAGAAGGTTAGTAAAATAAAAGTAGAAAAGAGCAAGAAAAGAAGAGAAAAAAAAAGTAAAATGAATGGAGTAAATGAGCCCTAGATTCACTTACTTAAAAGCTGTCAAAAAGGGTAGTGAGTTGGGGAATATAAAATAGCGTGGCATCCCAGTGTGTAAACGTTGTGCTCCTTAGGAAGGAAAGACAGGTTGTTCAGAGTTGATGTTCAGGACTTCGGCCTCCCTCAGAATACTGAAAATATTTTACAGCCTCCAGACCCAGCACTGAGTTCAACAGTTTCAGACAGGAAAGATGTTTTCAGTCTCCAGCTGCTGGTAGTGATTCCCTCCCTAAATTAAAAATCACACAACACCAGGTTGTAGTCCAACCGGTTTATTGGGAAGCTCTAGCTTTCGGAGCACTGCTCCTTCATCAGGTAGCTGTGGTGCAAGATCATAAGACACAGAATTTATAGCAAAAGACTACAGTGTCATGCAACTGTATGACAATAAATGCTAGCCTAGCTAGTGATAACCAGATCTCGTGAGTGAATCAAAAATAAAGAAGCTTGTCTCATGTTCAGAGTCATCTCTTGTTTCTTTAATGAAGAGAAAACATTTCTGGGAATGGTCAGCAGCTCAGACACAGTGAGGAATGTCAGGGTTCAAACCCAAAACTTGGAGTTGATCAGCAGCATGAGAGGAGACAGTGGGGAAAGATAGAGAGAGAGACAGACAGAGACAGAGACACTGGGCAGGGGGAGAGAAAGAGAAATGGAGAGTTGAAGAGAGAGAGAGAGGGGCTGGGGGGAGAGAGGGAACAGTGTGTAAAATAGGAGAAGGGGGAGAGAGGAGGCGAGAGGAGGAAAGGAGCGGGAGGGCTGCCAGGAGGTAAGTTTCCCACTTAAAAGCAACTTAATGGTAAGGTCCTAGTGAGTGTTGCTGAACAAAGAGACCTTGGAGTGCAGGTTCATAGCTCCTTGAAAGTGGAGTCATGGGTAGATAGGATAGTGAAGAAAGCGTTTGGTATGCTTTCCTTTATTGGTCAGAGTATTGAGTCCAGGAGTTGGGAGGTCATGTTGCGGCTGTACAGGACATTGGTTAGGCCACTGTTGGAATATTGCGTGCAATTCTGGTCTCCTTCCTATCGGAAAGATGTTGTGAAACTTGAAAGGGTTCAGAAAAGATTTACAAGGATGTTGCCAAAGTTGGAAGATTTGAGCGATAGGGAGAGGCTGAACAAGCTGGGGTTGTTTTCCCTGGTGTGTCAGAGGCTGATGGGTGACCTCATAGAGGTTTACAAAATTATGAGGGGCATGGATAGGGTAAATAGGCAAAATCTTTTCCCTGGGATCGGGGAGTCCGAAACTAGAGGGCATAGGTTTAGGGTCAGAGGGGAAAGATATAAAAGACACCTACCGGGCAACATTTTCCCACAGAGAGTGATATGTGTATGGAATGAGCTGCCAGAGGAAGGTGGAGGTTGGTACAAATGCAACATTTAAGAGGCATTTGAATGGGCATATGAATAGGAAGGGTTTCGAGGGATATGGGCTGGGTGTTGGCGGGTGGGAATAGATTGGGTTAGGATATCTGGTTGGCAAGAACGAGTTGGACCGAAGGGTCTGTTTCCGTGCTGGACATCTCTATTACTCTATGACTCTCCCTCAAGAGTCAGGCCTCCATTTTTCAGGAGCAATGAGGAGAGAGGGAGGGAAGCTAAATGAGTGCTTTAAAAATGTACCTTATGAATAGGCAGAGCACACCCTTAGCAGGAGTGGACAGGGGACTGCTGAGTAAGTGAAGTAATATATTTTGGCAGTTGCACTACCCAAAATACTATAGCCCATCCATTCTGCTCCTCCAACCAAAAAAAACGTTCTGTGCGCCAGATTGGTAAGGTAACTAGTCTTTTTTATTCTTTATTTTTCCATAGACTCTTGTGGAATTTATAATAGTGAGAATGAAGGTTAGGGCAGTTGAATGTCCCTCCTGCAGAATGTGGGAGGTTAGGGTCACCACTAGTGTCCCTGCTGACATCATCTGCAGGAAGTGCGCTCAACTCCAGCTCCTTAAAAACCACGTTAGGGAGCTGGATGAACTTCGGATCATTTAGGAGGCAGAGAGGGTTATTGAGAGGAGTAACAGGGAGGTGGTCATATACCTCAGGTACAAGAAAAAGGCAGATGGGTCACAGTCAGGGGACAGAAAGGGAACCGGTAGACAATGCAAGGATCCCTTGTGGCCATCCCCCTCAATAACAAGTACACCATTTTGGATACTGTTAGGAGGGAGGACTTACCAGGGATAAGCCATGAGGTACAAGTCTCTGGCACAGAGTCTGTCCCTGTTCCATTGTTATGGGGACAGGTAGGAGGTTCGTTGGGAACAAGAGAGACTCACGGTTGGTGTGTTGCATGTGCCAGGGCTCGTGTTGTCTTGGATCATGTTTGCGGGATCCTTGAGGGGGATGGGAAAAAGCCCCAAGTTGTGGTCCACATAGGCACCAATGACATAGGCAGGAAAAGGGATAGGATTTAAGGCAGAAATTCAGGAAAGTAGGCTGGAATGTAGTGCTAGAACAAACAGAATTGTTGTCTCTGGTTTGTTACCCATGTCACGTATTAGCGAGGTGAGGAATAGGGACGTAGAGGAGTTGAACACATGGCTACAGGGATGGTGCAGGAGGGAGGGTTTGGATTCCTGAATATTGGGCCTCATTCTGGGTTGGGTGGGACTTTTACACACAGGATGATCTACACCTGAACCAGAGGGGTACCAATATCCTGGGGTGGGGGGAGGTGAAGAGGGGTGCAATTTATTAATGTTCTTCAGTTTTAAACTAATTCAGCAGGGGGGATGGGAACCTAAATTGTAGTTTGAGAGTAGTGAGGTCAGAAATATGGTTTCAAAGTTGCAAGAATTCACCGGCAAACAGAAAGGTGGTTTGAAGTGTGTCTATTTCAACGCCAGGAACATCCGGACTAAGGTGGAACTTCATTGTATTGGCCATTTTGGAGACATAGATAGAGTAGGGAAAGGAATAGTTATTGAAGGTTCCAGGATTTAGATGTTTCAGTAAGAGCAGAGACGATGATCCAGGCGACGGGGAGGTGTTGGCATTGTTAGTCAAGGACAGTATTACGGTAGCAGAAAAAACATTTGAGGACTGATCTACTGAGGTAGTATGGGCTGAGGTTAGAAACAGGAAAGGAGAGATCACCCTGGTGGGAGTTTTCTTTAGGTGTCTGAATAGTTCCAGAGATGTCGAGGAAAGGATGCTAAAGATGATTCTGGCTAGGAGCAAGAGTAACAGAGTAGATGTTATGGGGGAACTATAACTTTCCAAGTATTGACTGGAAGTATTGTAATTCGAGTACTTTGGGTCAGTTTTTGTCCAATGTGTGCAGGAGGGTTTCCTGACACAGTATGTAGACATGCCAACAAGAGGTGAGGCCACATTGGATTTGGTACTGGGTAATGAACCAGGCCAGGTGTTAGATTTGGAGATAGGTGAGCACTTTGGTGATAATGACCATAATTCAGTTGTGTTTACATTAGCGATGGAAAGGGATAGGTATATACCACAGGGCAAGTATTATAGATGGGAGAAAGGCAATTATGATGCAATTAGTCAAGACTGAGGATGCATAGGATGCAGAAGAAAACTGCAGGGAATGGGCACAATTGAAATGTGGAGCTTATTCAAGGAACAAGCATGTCCTTGATAAGAATGAACGGATCAGGCAGGGAGGAAGTTGTTGGGTGAGGGAGCCGTGGTTTATTGAAGAAGTTGAATGTCTTGTCAAGAGGAAGAAGAAAGCTTATGTTAGGATGAGATTTTAAGGCTCAGTTAGGGCACTTCAGATTTACAAGTTAGCCAGGAAGGACCTAGAGAGAGAGCTGAGGAGAGTGAGGAGGGGACATGAGAAGCCATTGGCAAATCGGATCATGGAAAACCCTAAGGCTTTCTACAAGTATATCAGGAATAAAAGAATGACTCAAGTAAGAGTTGGACCAATCAAGGATGGTAGTGGGAAGTTGTCTGTGGAGTCAGAGGAGATAGGGGAAGCGCTAAATGAATATTTTTTGTCAGTATTCACACTAGAAAAAGACAACATTGTCGTGGAGTATACTGAGATACAGGCTATTAGATTAGACAGGATTGAGGTTCACAAGGAGGAGGTGTTAGCAATTCTTGAAAGTGTGAAAATAGATAAGTCCCCTGGGCCAGATAGCATTTATCCTAGTACTCTCTGGGAAGCCAGGGCGGTGATTGCCGAGCCTTTGGCTTTAATCTTTATGTTTTCATTATCTACAGGAATATGCCAGAAGACTGGAGGATAGCAAATGTTGTTCCATTGTTGAAGAAGGGGCGTAGAGACAACTCTGGTAATTATAGACTAGTGAGCCTGACTTCGGTTGTGGTAAAGTGTTGGAAGAGGTTGTAAAAGATAGAATTTATAATCATCTAGAAAGGAATACGTTGATTGGAGATCATCAACATGGTTTTGTGAAGGGTAGGTCGAGCCTCACAAATCTTACTGAGTTCTTTGAGAAGGTGACCAAACAGGTGGATCAGGGTAAAGCAGTTCATGTGGTGTATATGGATTTCAGTAAGGCATTTGATAAGGTTCTCCATGGTAGGCTATTACAGAAAATACGGAGGCATGGGATTTGGGGTGATTTAGTGGTTTGGATCAGAAATTGGCTAGCTGAAAGCAGACAGAGGGTGGTGGTTGAATGGAAATGTTCATCCTGGAGTTCATTTACTAGTGATGTACCATAACGATCTGTTTTGGGTCCACTGCTGTTGTCATTTTTATAAACAACCTGGATGATGGCGTAGAAGGATGTGTTAGTAAAATGGCGGATGACACTGAGGTCTGTGGAGTTGTGGATAGTGCTGAAGGATGTTGCAGGTTACAGAGGGACATGGATAAGCTGCGGAGCTGGGCTTAGAGGTGGCAAATGGAGTTTAATGCAGAAAAATGTGAGGCGATTCCCTTTGGAAGGAACAACAGAAATAAAGAGTACTGGGCTAATGGTAAGATTCTTGGCAATGTCGATGAGCAGAGAGATCTCAGTATCCATGTGCATAGATCCCTGAAAGTTGCTTCCGAGGTTGATAAGGTTGTTAAGAAGATAGCTGAAAATGTGTTGCTGGAAAAGCGCAGCAGGTCAGGCAGCATCCAGGGAACAGGAGAATCGACGTTTCGGGCGTAAGCCCTTCTTCAGGAATGAGGAAAGTTTGTCCAGCAGGCTAAGATAAAAGGTAGGGAGGAGGGACTTGGGGGAGGGGCGTCAGAAATGTGATAGGTGGAAAGAGGTCAAGGTGAGGGTGATAGGTCAGACTGGGGTGGGGGCGGAGAGGTCGGGAAGAAGATTGCAGGTTAGGAAGGCGGTGCTGAATTTGATGGATTTGACTGAGACAGGCTGGGGAGAGGGGAAATGAGGAAACTGGTGAAACCCGAGTTCATCCCTTGTGGTTGGAGGATTCCTAGCCGGAAGATGAGGCGTTCTTCCTCCAACCATCGTTTCGCTGTGGTCTGACGATGGAAGAGTCCAAAGACCTGCATATCTTTGGTGGAGTGGGAGGGGGAATTGAAATGTTGAGCCACAGGGTGGTTGGGTTGGTACAGGAGTGGTACAGATAAGATGAATAGCAGTTCTCTTTTATATAGGGTGAGTTTTCAAGACTACAGGGGATATTTTTAAAGGTGAGAGGAGGAAGAATTTTAAAAAAAGACATGAGGATTATTTTTTAGAAACAAAGAAAGAGGTTTGTGTGTGGAATGAATTTCCAGAGAAAGTGGTGGATATGGGTATTGTTACAAAGTTTAAAAGACAATTAGATAAGTACATGAATAAGAAATGTTTGGAGGGATATGAGTCAAGCGCAGGTTTAGTTTGCGATTATGGTCAACATGGACTGGTTGGACCATTGGGTCTGTTTCTATGCTGTATGACTCAATTCAAGAACTAAATCAATGTGGCTCGAGGTAAGGAGCAATTACATCACTCAGTATAGTCTATAGGCTCCCAGCAAGTGGGAAGAATGCAGAAGAACAAATCTGCAGGGAAATTAGAAGAATGTCCGTAATATAGAGAAATAACAATGGGGAACTTTAATTACCGAAATATAAACCAGGATACTTGAATTGTAAAGGGCAGAGGGGGGCAAGCATTCCTTAATTTCATGCAGAAGAATTTCCTACACCAATACACGTCCAGTCCAACAAAGAACATACGCTTGGACTCATCATAATAATAGAAGCAGGAGTAGGCCTTTCGGCCCATTGAGCCTGCTCTGACATTCATTAAGATCTTGGCTGATCTATCAATCGTCTCAGCTCCTCCTACCTGCATTATCCCCATAACCCTTAATTTCCCTACCATGCAAAAACTCACCCAACTGTGTCTTGAATATATTTAATGAAGCTGCTGTTACTGCGTCCTTGGGCAGAGAATTCCATAGATTCAGTACTCTCTGGGAAAAGCAGTTCCTCCTCATCCTGTCCTAAATCTACTCCCCCTAATGTTGAGGCCATGTCCTCTAGTCCTAGTTTCAACCACCAGCTGAAATGACCTGCCCGCCTCTATCTTCTCTATCCCTTTCATAATTTTAATGTTTCTCTAAGATCCCCTCTCATTCTTCCAAATTCTAGCAAGTACAGTCCCAAGTGGCTCAACCTCTCCTCATAGGGTAACCCCTTCATGTCAGAAGTCAACCTGGTGAACCTCCTCTGCACCGCCTCCAAAGCCAGTATATCCTTCCTCAAGTAAGGAGATCAGAACTGTGCCCAATACTCCAGATGCTGCCTCGCTAACACCTTGTCCAATTGCAATAGAACCTCTCTGCTTTTAAATTCAATTCCTCGTGCAATGAAAACCAATATTCCGTTGGCCTTCCTGATTACCTGTTGCAAACGCAAATCTACTTTTAGGAGTGTTCATATATGAATCACTAAGTCCCAGTGCACAACAACATGCTGCAATCTTTCATCATCTAAGTAATACTCTGACCTACTATTTTTACTTCCAAAGTGGATAACCTGACATTTACCAACATATTACTCCCATCTGCCAAACCCTTGCAAACTCACTTAACTGATCTAAACCTCTGTGCAGACCCACCACATCCTCTGCACAGTTTGTCGTTCCACTCAATTTAGTGTTATCAGCAAACTTGGATACGTTGCAATTAGTCTCCTCTTCCAAATTTTTGTTTTATATAGCCCAACGCAGATTCCTGCAGCACTCCGCTCACCACTGATCTCCAACCAGAGAAACACCCATTTATCCAAACTCTCTACTTTTGATTGGTTAACCAGTCCCTTATCCATGCTAGTACATTCCCCACAACTCCACGCATTCTTATCTAATTAGAGGAGTCTTTTATATGGCACTATATGGACTGCCTTCTGGAAATCCAAGTATACAACATTCACCTGTTCCCCTCCAAACACCGCGCTTGGTACATCCTCAGACTGTGAGAGAGAGACATGAGGGAGAGAGAGGGAAAGAGATGGGAGAGTGAGGGAGAGAGAGGGAAAGAGATGGGAGAGTATGAGAGAGGGAAAAGGGGGAGGGGAAAAGAGAGAGCGACGGGGGGAACAATTGAAGGAACAGTTGTTCATTAAATAGACATCTAAATGCAGTTTAAAGAACTTGTCTCATTATATTTGATTCTGGCTATTTATCATCCATAATTGAAAAGGTTAGAATAAGCTGGTGCACCTGTTAGGGCAGAATCAGCTTCTAAAGTTCTGTCTCAAAATATTAATGGTTATATCTTTCAACAAGATAAAGAAGTGTGTAATGTAAAATACAGAATAAAGTGGCTTAGTGTTACAAATCCTCAGAGATAATTGATTAGCTGTTCACAGATAAACAGCTGGTGGAAAAATACAGCAAAAGAGGACATGTAAATTGCTCAGTAAAATATTTGGTATTAATAATAACTTCAGGTTTGACCGCTGGGTATTTTTCATGTATATTCTCACTGATATAGTGCCTATTGCTCACACTATTTGTATGTTACTGCCCCGTAATTTAAGAAATGTTAAGAGATTTGAAATTTTGTGGTTACAGTGTCAGCCTCCCATCTGATAAGATGATGGTTTGCTCCATGTTGGTCAGCTCTTTCTTAAGCCCAATTCTCATGTTATGGAGAAAGTGAGGACTACAGATGCTGGAGATCAGGGTCTCGAGTACGGTGCTGGAAAAGCACAGCAGGTCAGGCAGCATCTAAGGAGCATGAGAATCGACGTTTCGGGCATATGCCCTTCATCAAGAATCCAAGAAGGCACTTCTTGTAGTTTTCAACCTCCATTCTCAGCTATATTGACACTAATGGTATCCAGTTTTCTGATTCCTGATGAATGTCGATTCTCCTGCTCCTTGGATGCTGCCTAACCTGGCGTGTTTCTCCAGCACCACACTCTCGATCCTAATTCCCAGGTTATCTCAGTGCTCTCCAGAAAACTGGAGTGCCCTCTCCAGGGCTAAATTGGTTGAAATATATCGAGATCCTGTGTTGCCCAAAAATTCTTGATCACCCAGTCTGAGTCCACAGGAAGCAAAGTACCATGTTTGACACTAACTTGGTTGGAGCAGTTGCTGTGAGAGGAGATGATTAGCCATTATTCACCTTTGGGGTGTACTTCCGTCTTTATGCCAGAATTTACTCCCTCATTCTTCAATTCTGAGGTATTCACAAGGGAGTGGAGATATTTGACCATTGCTGGGAGTTTGGGTCATCAGTATCGGGACTTTCTGTGGGTCCAAATGTCCTCTGCGTTGTTCTGAAGCTTTCATCTTCCAGTTTCTGTGTGTTGCCACAGGGAGGCACAACCCTGGATTTTCTGATGGAGAAGCTGCAAACTGACAGGAATAACCTGACACATTTTGCTCTCTTTTTCTCATTGCTGCTAACCAGGAGTGTAGGCTGAAACTGAAAAGCAAACTTATACACAAAAGCTGTTATGTGGGTGGGGTGAATTGGCTCTATTATTTTTAACATTCACACTTAGTCGGCCACAACAAAGAGTTTATTGCTTTTCAGCACTTCTTTATTACACTTTAATTAAACATAGTACCAGTTAAAATTAAGAAGCTAATCAAACTGTCTTTTAACTAAAAGAAAAGAATTTTATTACATACTAATCCTGAGAACAATAGATTTCTACATTGTAATCTAATCTAATTTAATAATAGAACATAGCATCAACGTAGCATTTGCACACAAACACAAGTATGAAATTATTTAAAAAACAGATAGACCCCAGTAAAATAGGAAGATAAAACAGATGTGCATTAAAAAAAGTTCAAATATGTACACTGTTGTAATTGAACATGAGATCAAGCAGTTCAGTTAATGTTGTATCCTCAGCAGTAGTGAAATTTGTAGAATCCTCAAATTCTTGATGAATGGATATTTCTTTTGTTTTATCATGGTGCTGACTGTGAGACAATGAGAAGGAAACAGGAATGAGCTTGATACCAGTCCATGCTATTACCAAATCATTTTATTTTTCTGCTTTTGCTACTCTGCCAAATGGTTGCTGAAAATGGTTCACTTTTCTATTCTAGAGCTTCATTCTACTGTCCTCATAAACTGGATTGTCACACGCATACATGTGGTATGTAAACGAGACAAAATGGAATATTAATATGCTTAGAAATATGGTAGTCGCCACTCAAAGGTACAACTGCAAATTAAAATGGGAGTTTCATGGTGAGATTCATGGCACTCATTTGGCCATGTCTCAGAGCAGCTTTTCTGATGCAATTTTAACTCTTTAACTCATTGATTGTGTAAGTGAGCCATTCAGTAACCTTCTCATGCAATCACACAGCAGGAGAAGCAGAAATAGGACATACAGTAATTATGGATAAGGACAAAGATGAGCTGGAGATAAAGGTTCTGAACCGGGAGGAGGCTGATTTTAATAAGATAGGATCTGGCCAAAGTGGACTAGGAGCAGCTAGTTACAAGAAAATAAAAGAAGCTTATGGTAAACATTGAAGGATTAAAGCAGTGCTTGCCCTGGTGGAACGTAGGAAGTGTAGAGGATTGCTTAAAAAAGAAATTAGGAGAGTAAAGAGGGGACATGAAAAAACACTCGTGGGTAGCATAAGGGAAAATTGAGTAGCATTTTATAAGTAAGTTAAAGGCAAGAGAATAACCAAAGAAAGAGTCGGGCACACGCGGGACCAAAATGGAAATGGGTTTGTCAGCATGGCTTTATGAGGGGGAAATCATGTCTAACAAATTTGATTGAATTTTTGAATGAGGTGACTAAGTATATAGACATAGCTGAGGTTCTAAATGAGTACTTTGTGTGTCTCTTTTGTGAATATAGACACAATATAGATCTAAAAATCAGGGAGGGGGACTGATATACTTGAACAAATTAGCATTAAGAAGAATTAATAGTTTGAAAAGGCTTGAAAGTAGCTAAATATCCAGGCTCAGATGTGATGTATCCAATGTTGGGTGAGAGGCAAGGGAAGGCAAGATTGCAGCAGTTCTGACACTCATTTTCAAACCCTCTCTGGCCACTGGAGTGGACCCAGAGGACTGGAGGACAGCTAGTGGAGTCTGGTAAAATTACAACACCTAAAATGCATCTGGATGGTTACATGAGTAAGAAAGGTTTAGAGAGATATGGGCCAAATGCCAACAAATTGGATTAGATCAGTTTAGGGTTGGCACTGTGGCTCAATGGTTAGCACTGCTGCCTCACAGCGCCAGGGACCCAGGTTCAATTTCAGCCTCGGGCAACTGTCTGTGTGGAATTTGCACATTCTCTCCGTGTCTGCGTGGGTTTCCTCCTGGTGCTCTGGTTTCCTCCCACAATCCAAAGATGTGTAGGTTAGGTGGATTGGCCACACTAAATTGCCCATAGTGTCCAGGGGTGTGTATGTTAGGCACATTAGTTCGGGAAATTGTAAAGTAATAAGGTAGGGGAATGGGTCTAGGTGGGTTATACTTCAGAGGGTTGGCGAGGACTTGTTGGGTCAAATGGCCTATTTCCACACTTAAGGATTCTATCTGTGATATTTGGTCAGCATGCATGAGTTGGATCGAAGGGTCTGTTTCCATGCTGTAAACCTTTATGGCTCCATGATTGTAAGTATTTACCATTACTTAGATCTTCTAATACCCATGCTGCTAGTGCAATATTCAAAGGCCAACTGCAAACTACTTCAGATTCTGCAAGATTCAAACCAGGATCTGCTTCTCACATTGTGGTGTTCCATAGTCATCATTGTGTTCATGGCCCAGAAATGAAATAAAATGTTCCCTGCTTCACAGACAGGGATCTGGAGATCCTGGTGGACAGAGTGATAAAGGGAGACAGTCCTCTACCCAGGCAATGGCACCAGGCACAAATGGTCTGAACCCAGATTGCAGCCTGGGTCAGTGCTACGCCCTGAGTTTTAAATAAACATTCAGCAGTGCTTCAAGAAGGTCAATGACCATCTGGTCTCTGCAAGGGTAAATGATACCATTTTTTCTCTGCTATTCACATTCAGAGGGCCACTTGTGGCTCTAACTCTGCCACTGCGCCTACCTCTGACCAAGACTCATGGACAACAAATCCCACTACTGTGTGCATCATGTCCACTCCTCAGCTCTCACCCCACCTCATCCTCCAAAAGTACAAACCTTTCTTTCTTTCTGTGCTTCCTACTTATTCACTGGGGATACCTTGCCACATTTCCTGCATGTCCATCACCACTAATTGCTCTTCTATCCACTCTCATCATACTCGCTCCCTCCCTTGGTTTCATAAAAGGAAAGAAATCAGCCCAACCTCTAGATGGATGGCTTCACAGCATCAAAGGTGATTGACCCATAATTCCCTGGCTTTTTGTACTTGATTGCAGGACTAAACCTGGTCAAACTCTTAGACTGCAATCGGATGAGCCCATTGACTGAATGCAGCCAGATTCGCTGACTGACTGACTTTATTCCCCTTAAACCCAATCTGCTCCCCTTTGAATTTCAGGCATGGCCATTTGCTTGCAATACATATTGTGTATTAGCCACATTAAGTATATGGCACATGTTGTAGGTGTGATGTTGCTGTAGCACCATGCTATGGACTGACATATCCAGCACCTTTAATTATTTACTGCACCTCAATATGACAAGCCAACTGTCTCTCTCTCTCTCTCTCTCTCTCTGCTAAACATGATACATAACACAGATGCTGGTAATTTGCTGACCTTGAGCACTAAGGGCCAATGTCAATGAACAGGCTATCAGTGATTGTGCGATAAGAAAGCAAAATGAAGTAGATAGAGGTTCCCAGCCTCCAAATTAGCATGAAATAAGAACGCAAACTCAGAGCCATGAATTGCAACCCATACAGGTGCATGTGTGTCTTTTTGAGCAAGGTAACCTTGCAGAAAATGTAAGTTGTAAATGCCCCTACACCCCCAAGTGAACTGTTGAAAGGGCTGAAGTGATGAGTGTGTTGGCCCGGGAGCAGGCGTAATGATGTTGTGTGCCAACCTGCTTGGTCAAGGGTTGAAAAGAACAGTAACCATTGAGAGTGCAGGGGCATTGTGCTGAGGACACTGTTGGATGATGACTGAGACAAGCAATGGGCCATTTACCTGCCAGGTAGCCACTCTGATTTGCACATTGGCGATTTTCACTGTTTTGTTTCACAGGGAAGGCAAGGAGAATTGCAAGTGGGATATAAATTAAGAAAGTCAGGCAGTTTATGAGATAAAAATGGATTGAAATAAGATTGTCACCGGTCACTCATGAGATTCTGAAGATGCCATTGAAAGCATAAGGAATAATTAGGAATTTCCTTCTCAATGGTGAGATTCTGATTAATTCATTCCTGTCATATTTTGTCAACTCCCTTCCCTTTGCCTGTGCCCTACCAGGGAGTGAAAATTCCACCTACACTGTCTTTACATAAAATGGTAACTTCAGGTTAAACAATTTTGTTTACTCTATATTGATTTGTTGGCATTATCTCAAGCTATAGTCAGGTAATCACTGCATCTGCTTTAAATATACATTTCTTTCTTTACACAAAGCCTTTTAGTCCACAGTGGTCTTGGTGTTTGATTATACGACTACCTGCAGATTTGAGGCAGATTTCCTCGTTTCAAGAGAAAAGTCAAGATCAAAAAATATGTTACTAGGTAATAATATTGTGCCAATTTACTTATACGTTGTCATTAAATTATCTCTACAATCTATTTGACTTGTTCCATTAATTTACGTGGGATTGTAATCTCAACTTCCATGAAGTTTGAGTTGATTTTATTGACAGCATCAGATTTAGATTATAATATTTCCATGCAATGCTGTTGTAATAATGCACTGAACTTCAGTTGCTAGAAAATGTACAAAAACCATACTTCAAACAAAGCTTTCAATCATTATGGTTTTACCTCTGTCTTTAACATTTAGAAATGATTCTCTTTCTCCATTGATGTGTTTGCACTTTCTATCTTAGAAAAATATTTTATTTTGATCTGGAGGTAAACATTGGATCCTCAACTTACGGTCTGCCATTTTTATTATTAGCATTAAAATGCATCATCAAAGCTAAGATAATATTTACATATGTATAAAGCATATTATATTACTCTGTACAAGAAATGAAATTCAATCACTTTTTTTTAAATCAAGGTTAACATCTATTTATGTTTAAAATAGATATGACCCATTTTCCCTTGCATTCAATATTTGAAACATTGGCCACATTTTGCAGCAAAGAAAGAATGGGATGAAAGTGAATACCAGGAGGATAAAGTGAAGAAAAACAGGAGAAGATTTTATTCCATGAGCTAATCTATAGATCTCCCGCAGCCTATCAGAACAGCAGTGTATGGTACAAACTCTCCAGGGAGATTTCAGTGAAAGCGCGTTCAAGGCTGGAAACCAATTTAAAGGGATCATCAATGGCTTGGACTGGATTATTTTTACTGTCGTCGTAACCGTTTCTCTAGATTTTGTGGAAATGGATGATCCTGCCAGTCTTACAGAACAGCACATCTGTCACTTTTGAAACCAGGTGGAAAGAATACCTTGTCCAAAGTCAGAAAAATCAACCCCTTATGACTGGAATGCCCTGATGCCACACAGCTAAAGCTGCTATCACAGTCATATTACTATGTAGTAAATTCGTCATTGATTAACACTTGCACCAATGGATAATTTACTCATCTGATAAGCCTAGATAAAGCATGAAATTTCCAACTTCTTAAGCTGAAGGCAGGTTATTTGTTCTCATTTTATATGCTTGAGCCTCTAATTTAGCCCTATATTTTTCTGAATCTGACAGTTGATATTGTTGGAATTATAATCCGCCAAAATAAACTTTTTGATTGTTTCCGATGCAGTCTACATAAGTGCTATATCAGAGAATGTGATGTGTTAATTTTCAACATTCAATAAAATTGAATTGAATTTAACTTAACCTCTTGTCTCCAGACAAGTTAATATTTTTATTAACATTCACTAACATAACAATACAGAACAAATCCTCCATCTGATGGATACATCTTCTACATGCCTTCTGATGGTCCTACAAGTAACTCATTTTTTTTGCTATTGTTGCCTTACATAATAGGTAATTCTAGACAGTTATCCTTCAGAGGCACATTTTATTTTGTTGGATTATGTTAATTTTAACTTTCCATTTGGTCCTCTAATCTTTCTTACTTGCCTTACTTTGAAATAATGATCTGGATTTAAATTTATATTAAATTGTAAACTGGTAGTAAAATCTCCACAAATGTAGTGCAGCTGAAGATATTTTGCAGTGAATCAGTGTTAAATTCTAGCTGTTGGATAATTTTAATAAAACATGTCACACAGTATGGGAAAGCAATGCTAACATTTTAAAATTAAATGTGTTTGGGTAACTGTGTAAGCTTTGTTCACCATATTTTAGAATTTAAAAGCAATTGTTTTCTAAGCTTTTAAAAACATTTTGAGAAGGTAGTATAACATATTTCCTTACACATTGATTTAACTCACCTGGAGTTTTATGGAATGCTGTATTCTGAGTAGGAACAAGGAATTATAAACTTGTTCTGTCTTTTGATCAGAATCGCTTTATCAGAATATTGAATAAATAGTTATGCAATCTTTCTACCTACTTTTCTTCCCTTTCTCAACCAAATTATAAATGGCTCTTCCAAGCTGTTGCTAATACGTATCACCAACTCAATACCAAAATCCCAAATTAATGATCATAATCTAAGAAATTGAGAACAGAATTCTGGATTATATTGAAAATATAGTGGATTTAGCTGTGAAATCATACTGATTCCATCTGCTT
Organism: Chiloscyllium plagiosum; assembly: GCF_004010195.1. Lineage (NCBI taxonomy): Eukaryota > Metazoa > Chordata > Chondrichthyes > Orectolobiformes > Hemiscylliidae > Chiloscyllium > Chiloscyllium plagiosum. Next base: position 36,233,952 of record NC_057721.1, on the reverse strand, counting down.
TGTTCCAACAGGTTGCTTGAATATTCTAACTAATTGAATGAATATTTAATTTATATTTCAGCCATTTTCCATGTCTTTCATTTCTCCCTCTCATCTTTGATTTTTCTTTTCTTGTCTGTGTTACTGTAGAATACTCCCAGTACTTTGTTTTATAATCCCAGATAAATTATTTATTTGTTGTTTTTTTACCTAAATTCTTTTTTAACTTCTTGTCTATGTGTAACCTTTCTCAAAAGTGGACCTAATTCTCCACAGCTTATTAAAACAGAAGTAATGTGGATACTTCAAAAAATGAATCAATATCTTTATTACAAAAGTAGGCAAGACAATGCCATTCAAATAAATTACGTAGTCATCCATTTATATCATCGGCGGTAATTAGGCTTTAGCTAAAAACACATTGCTTTATGATTGTATAACCACTGCTTATGATGAGTGCGATGTAGAAAGACTTATTAAATAAATGTGTTAATTGAGTTTTGGCATGTTTCCTGGCATCACAAAATAATGGTGTTGATTATAAAAATTGCACTTTTGCAAGTGAGTGACATTCCCCAGGTAACTAACATTGATCGCACCATCTCTTTATTGAATTAAACATTTACTATTGGCAATTTTTGAAAAAATAATTGAATTTTACTGTGATTGACAATTAGATTTTTCCTTCTGGTAGAACATATGAGAGTGATGGTGCCTAATCCTGTTTAGGATTACCAAAAGTGCATACCTGTATAGTAGAACAACACCCATCAAGAGTGCTACCGACAATTTTTTACTTTGCAATACTGATTTCTTCAAAGCACTTCAAATTGTTCTACTATAGATCAGCATTATGATCACACACTGATGTTCGTGTTGAGCTAAGGCTACATAGTGATTATGATGAATGACATTTATAACCAGGGAAAATATCCTTATATTCATCAGGTTTTTGCCCGAAACATCGATTCTCCTGCTCCTTGGATGCTGCCTGACCTGCTGTGCTTTTCCAGCACCACTCTAATCTTGACTCTAATCTCCAGCATTGGCAGTATCCACTTCCGCCATAGATTTGTGAAAGGTCGGCCATGCCTCACAAATCTCATTGAATTCTTTGAGAAGGTGACCAAACAGGTGGTTGAGGGTAGAGCAGTTGATATGGTATATATGGATTTTAGTAAGGCATTTGATAAGGTTCCCCATGGTAGGCTATTGCACAAAATATGGAGGCATGGGATTGAAGGTGATTTAGCTGTTTAGATCAGAAATTGGCTAGCTGAAAGAAGACAGAGGGGTAGTGGTTGATGGGAAATGTTCATCCTGGAGTTCAGTTACTAGTGGTGTACTGCAAGGATCTGTTTTGGGTCCTCTGCTGTTTGTAAGTTTTATAATTGACCGAGATCAGGGCGTAGAAGGATGTGTTAGTAAATTTGCGGATGACACTAAGGTTGGTAGAGTTGTGGATAGTGCTGAACAAAGTTGCAGGTTACAGAGGTATATGGATAAGCTGCAGAGCTGGGCTGAGAGGTGGAGTTTAATGCAGAAAAATGTGAGGTGATTCACTTTGGAAAGAACAACAGAAATAAAGAGTACTGGGCTAATGGTAAGATTTTTGGCAGTGTAGATGAGCAGAGAGATCTGGGTGTCCATGTGCATAGATCCCTGAAGGTTGCCACCAGGTTAAGAAGGCATACGATATGTTAGCTTTTATTGGTAGAGGAATTGAGTTTCAGAATCATGAGATCATGTTGCAACTGTACAAACCTCTAGTGTGGCTGCACTTGGAATATTGTATACAGTTCTGGTCACTGCATTATAGGAAGGATATGGAAGTGTTGGAAAGGGTTCAAAGGAGTTGTACTAGATGCTATGGAGGGAAGGTCTTATGAAGAAAGGCTGAGGATATTGAAGCTGTTTTTGTTGGAGAGAAGAAGGTTGAGAGGTGATTTAATTGAGGCACATAAGATAATCAAAGGGTTAGATCGTGTGGATAGTGGGAGCCTTTTTCCTCGAATGGTGTTGACTAGCACGAGGGGACATAGCTTTAAGTTGAAGTGTGATAGATATAGGACAGATGTCAGAGGTAATTTCTTTAATCAAAGAGTAGTGATGCATGGAACACTCTGCCTGCAACAAGAGTAGTCTTGTCATCTTTAAATGGTCATTGGATAAACGTATGGATGAAAATGGAACAGTAGGATAGTTGGCTTCAGATTGGTTCCGCAGGTTGGTGCAACATCGAAGGCTGAGGTGCCTGTACTACATTGTAATGTTCCATGTTCTATGTTCTGTGACAGATGTGGGCAATGGTAGATCACCTCAGAAACTATGGTGACAATGTAAAAATGAGATTCTTGATGTTAAGGAAAACAAAGTCTGATCTTGTACTTGCGCTCTTAATGGCAAAAGGAGAATCTTGCTTTTAAGTGGCAAAGGGCCTATTTCATACATTGGCATCTCATTGTTATCTAAGCTGACATCATTTAAATGCAAATTGCTATTTCCTCAGCTGTGGAGAGAAATTAAACAGTGACAATACCTGACACGAAGCTCTGAGCAGTTACCGGCAACCAAAGCTTGTCTGCACCTTCTCTGAGGCATTCATACTTGAACAACATTCCCCAACGGCTCAGGGCACTCTTTATGGGCAGTAACTGACTGCCTTCTACATCCTCAGAGGTTGGCATTGAACAAGTGACAGCTTCACAGCATCAGCATGACACTGTCAGACTCACTTACAATGCAGCTTCATATCTCAATATTGCATTTGGAGCTCACTGACATTTTCCATTGCAATGCTGCTGTCAGACCACTTTACTTGCTGGGACAGGCACCCATCTCATGCATTGAAATAGGATACATCTCAGGGGTCTTAGAGTTCATTTGCTTTGCACTGCCTTGGATGCTCACATGCTCTGTGACTTGCCTTGCTTTTTTGTTCATTCAGAGCTTACTGGCTTACTCCGTTTTTGGCTTGTTTCACCTTTTGGCACAGACACAAAACTAGGCAACCTGTTATATTTTCGAGGAGAAAGTGAGGACTGCAGATGCTGGAGATCAGAGCTGAAAATGTGTTGCTGAAAAAGCGCAGCAGGTCAGGCAGCATCCAAGGAACAGGAGAATCGACGTTTCGGGCATAAGCCCTTGCTTATGCCCGAAACGTCGATTCTCCTATTCCTTGGATGCTGCCTGACCTGCTGTGCTTTTCCAGCAACACACTTTCAACCTGTTATATTTGCCAGCAATGAGCAGTCACAGAGTGGACATGTTTTTCTAAAACATCATATTATAAAACTATCACATCTGCAGCGTTCATGGCAAACACACCGAATTTGCTTCAACCAAATAGTTATATCTCAAAGTCTAAGGCTGTAGTCCTCAGTCAAGCCCAAGGAGACTGATGTGAATGAAGGAGTCACCACAATCAATGAAGGCCAGCATCTGATCGCAGTCCAGAGGCTTGGACAGAGTAAGTCAGCTGCTTGGACCATTTTGAGTTAGAAATTCTGTATCATTATAGTGGGTATCACTCATAACACTGCAGAAATTGAGCCACAATCAATCCTACAAATTCCAAAGGAACTGAATTAAGTGAAAGCTTAATTCATTGCCTATAAATTTGTTGTTATTCAAAAGGCAAGCTATCCCTGTTTCGTCTGAGAAGCAAATGCAGTGTTTATTTGCTTTGTCCTTTTATGCTTTTCCTGTTGTTTGATAAAAGTTAATGTTCGTAATAGTTGAAAAGCTTTGCAATGTATAATGCTCCTACATGTAAGAATGACAAGATCTTATGCTGCAATAAGCATTATGGAAAAAGCAATGGTGCTAAAGATGGGTGCACGGTGTATTTTTTTCCTTGTTGCTGCAGTTATAGAAACAGTCAATCTAGCAGATAATGATTTAAAGTGCCAACATATTTTTGAATGTGATATTCTATTTACAATGCAATGTCATCCATGCCACCTCTGTCCCCTCAGAAGCTTTTCTGTGTTGTTTCTCTCCTGCAACTCCTATTATAAAAGGTTATTCCTTGCTGGCAGCATTTGACCTGCTGCAGAACTGGGTTTTAAACACAGTGCCTATGGCAGGAAAGCCTGAAAGCCCAGGTAGCGATGAGCACTTCTGCTGCTAGTAAGTACAGGATAGCAAGAAGGTGGCAGTGTAGAGTGTTCATACTTAATGAGGTGAACAGCAAAGAAGTGCATGAGATGACTTGCTAGAGCTTAAGGAGAGAAGCTCTCCATAAACTTTCCAAAGTTGACACTTGGCCAACTTTGGGAATAATTCAGCCCTATGTTTGTTTTAGATATTAAACATTTTATTATTTTTGTTTTTTTTATTAGGCCTTAGTCACGGCAAGTTAAAACAACCAGGGGTCTATAAATATGGGGTGCATACAATAGCAGATGTGGGTAATTGATTCTGTGTTGATTTCTCTGCCTTTTTTCAGCATATAATATTTTACCAATAGAGTACTGTTTTAGTTGGTCTGTTTTAATGCCACCTCCACTATTACGTTGATCTTAGTGATGGCGTAAAAGCGCTACATCAGTAATTTAGATACTTCGTTATTCCAAAGTTCCCATGAAAGACTGTATGAAAAGAGATTAGCTACACTCTCTTTTCCTGCTAATGTCTTCTAAATGCTTCACTTACTGTTGTTAATTTAATGATCTTGCAGAAATCTGGCTCCTTTTGTTTTAGCAGAAGCACACTACTATCTTCTCTCAAAAAAAGTTAAAAACATAAAGCTATGAAAATAGAAAAATCTATTGAATTAATGGGAAGGGGAGATTACAACAATCTTCCACAAAATAGATAATAAAGCACCTAAAAGTTGCTTGAAAAAGGTTAAAAATCTACTTTTTCAGACTGGTTGTACATGTGGGGTTTCTTTTCTGTGCTTGTCTCCAGGTAATTGGACAGGGCATTGTGCTGTGTGTTACTCCATCAACTTCAGTTGATTTTAATATGTGAAGTAAAACTTTGAACAGATTTTCTAAGATAATACTTGTTGTTGCTGCATTGGCACTAACACATCCCCTAGTCAGAAGCATACCCCAATATCTATTTTACTTCATGCTATTTTCCTGGTGAATCAACATTAGAATGTATCAATAATAAATGTAGTACCATCAACTTCTTCCAATCAATCATTAGTGTTCAACAGCACTGATTTATAATCTGCATTCAATAGCAAACTGAATGAATGAGGTCCTTTTCCTTCAAATTTCACTCACACTAGACTCATTGAAATATATTGGAAAACTGTTCTAGACATGCTTGCCTTCTAATCAAAGGACTATTACTGTATGTGAATTCAAACAATAAGAGGTAGTGGAGAACAGGGGATATCGCAATTTAACCTATTCTTGTCCTCAACAATGACTGCATGTGCCTGTATACCAGTGAAACTTGCTACTACCAATTGGGAACAGTACAATTCTCATTCATAATTATTTTCTCACTTTCCTTTTGAAAGGGCACTGGGATTAATCCCATTAATTGCCAGTTAACACATCATTACTATAAATTCACTCACAGCGTAATGAATTGTTTAAAATCCATGGACCAGAATGCAATTTTACTCTTTAAACCTGCAAAATTAGGAATTTAGAGACAAAAAGAGAAATTGCTGGAAAAGCTCAGCAATCCCATCAGTTTGCAGAGTAAGATGTTGTGGAGATTACATGGGCAAGGGCAAATCTAACTGCAAGCTGTTCACGAATAGAGAAAAGTTTGAACAATGACACTCTCCATTGAGTCATTGACTGGTACAAAATAAAAGTCACCCATTTCCTGTCAGTCACACGTCTTGTTCGGTGAAAAAAGTACTGAGAGCTATTGAAAGAACAAATTACTGGAAGCATTGTGTCCATGGTGTGTGTATTCCAGCTGAATTCATCCAGAGTTTTTTTTTTAAAATAATAATTAATGGCTTTGACTGCATGGCAAGTTTTCCTATACAAAAAAAATTGCTACCTACTAAAACAGGGATTCATTTTTAATAAGAAAGAAGCCAAGAATATCAATAAGAAATGATGTTCCACAGGAATATTCATTCACCAAATAACCTTGTCAAGTTTACAGAAAGAGAAATCCAGGGTTCCGATTTTCTTGAGCCAGGTTTCTCAATCTGTGAGTCATGAACCTCAGTGGGGTGGTGAGTTGAGCAGCAGCTGATACTGAGTTTTGAGTGTTAACAGCTATTAGGCTGCTTTAAATCTTGAGTTTATAGCAGGCCTGGCCAAACTAACTGATCTTTGAAGTTTGATTTGTCCTCTCAAAAAACCTTAGAGCGCTTGGATTTTTAATAATCCTAGAATATTAAAATACTTAATTCTGCAATGGTCTCTGAGCATTTCCTCCATTTTCTCAGTTCTCTGGGGTCAGGGCAATTTCAAACCTGTTAATAGGCTCATGTTGAGTGAGTTTGGGAAGCATTGAGTTGCAGTTAAGTCATCTTGAGTTGAAACAAGAGGATATGTCTCATGAATATTTGAGTTTCTTCTGAGCAACCTTTTGTTTAAAAAAAAAGAATTTAGTTCTGGTTGAATCTAACAGATTCAGTTAGAAGCCACCAGTAATTTATAGTGACTGGTGATTCCCTTAGTGACACAGCTATTTCTAAGTGTAATAGTTTGCGGAAATGGGTTAGAAATCTCTCCCACAGACACGGAAAGAACAATACTGGCCAAGGGACTCAACTACAACCACAGGGACGCCAAGACAGCAGACTTCCTAGCAGCACTAGAATGCACACTCAGGAACAATGGACAGACAGAAGAGACACAACAAACAGTGAGACAAAGTATCGTACCCCTGATAACAAGGAAAAAACAAACACATAACCTCAACACCAAGGAGAGGGAAGCACGAAAATCACTAAGAAACGATAAGAACATAATCATACTACCAGCAGACAAAGGCAGAATGACGGACATCCTGGACAAAGCAGAGTACATCCAAAAAGCACAACAACTACTTGAAGATACCAACACCTACCAAAAGAGGGAGTTTGACCCCACCACACAGCTCACCAATAGGATAAA
>NC_057721.1:36215617-36225952 GCF_004010195.1 Chiloscyllium plagiosum | reverse complement strand
CGTGTGTGGCTACTAAGGATAGCTGGTTGTGTCGTTTCGTGGCTAGTTGGTATTCATGGGTGCGGATCGTTAGCTGTCTTCCTGTACGTTCTATGTAGTGTTTTGTGCAGTCCTTACAATGTATTCGCCAAAAACGGATTCCCGCACAATTTCATCAACATTTGCCTAAGGGAAAGACAACGGAACGAGGACATGCCACAACCCAAAGGACTAGCCACACGACCATACATCAAGAGCATTTCCGAACTGACAGCCAGACTACTGTGACTACTAGGACTCATAACAGCACACAAACCAATAGCCACTCTCAGACATCAACTCACCAGAACGAGGGACGATACCCAGCATGAGCAAAAGCAATGTAGTGTACAAAATCCCATGCAAGGACTGCACAAAACACTACATAGGACAAATAGGAAGACAGCTAACGATCCACATCCATGAACACCAACTAGCCCCAAAACGTCACCACCAGCTATCCTTAGTAGCCACACACGCAGATGACAAGCAACATGAGTTCGACTGGGACAACACTACTATTATAGGACAAGCCAAACAGAGAACAGCCAGGGAATTCCTAGAGGCATGGCACTCATCCACAGATTCAATCAATAAGCACATCGACCTGGACCCAATATACCGACCACTGCAACGGACAGCTGGAACAGACAACCGGAAGCGGCAGAGACAAACCACTATAAATGCCAGAGGAAACATCACAGAAGCGCTTCACAGGAGGCTCCCAAGCACTCAGGATGTCATCTAGACAGGGGACAAAATGTTTGCAACACAAATTCCCAGCTCAGCGAACAGAACCACAACAAATGGTAGCTTGTCAAACTAAAACTCGGTCTGCCGTGATCTTTTGAAAATTGGGGAAATGTGGTCACTTATCAAAAAGTTTGTAATAATAATTTGTTTGAGGCATAATATAAAAATGACATGGCGACGAGAAGGGAAGGGGATGCTTGATGTTACAAAGTTTGGGCCCTGATGATTTGTCAGAAAGCAAGGGGCATTCTCTTCACTTAGCACTCGCATGCAGCTATGCTATGAGACCCTGCCCACTCCCAATGCTACTACATCTTAGCAATGCACAATTCTAACCTTTGTTCACCATCTAAGATTCCAAACATCCTTCCATATAACTGAATATCAGGAGCTTTTAGCCTTCATTCTTTGAACCTTGGATAGTAGCTGGTTACAAATGTCTTTTTTTTTCTGACAAATCTATGTACTTAACCTTTGTTCACCATCTAAGATTCCAAACATCCTTCCATATATCAGGAGCTTTTAGCCTTCATTCTTTGAACCTTGGATAGTAGCTGGTTACAAATGTCTTTTTTTTTCTGACAAATCTATGTACTTTTTAATAATTAATCATAACAAATATTTGGAAAGGGGCAGTGTCATCCAGAACCCTCAGAAGTTTCATCTGCATGTACACATGGGAAGAGTTGAACACTGGCTGTGTTTCTGCACTAATGTTCCAATGGCCTGGGCAACTCTGGAGAATTCAGTTCAAATCCCACTGCAACTAGTGGAATTTAAATTCAATGAATAAGATTGGAATTTAAGATATTGCTCTGTAGTGATTGATGTTTTGAGAATTGAGGATTTGAGCTATAGGGAGAGGTTGAATAGGTGAGGGCTGTTTCCCTGGAGCATCGGAGAGTGACCTTATAGAGGTTTATAAAATCATGAGGGTCATGGATAGGATAAACAGACAAAGTCTTTTCCTTGGGGTGGGGGACTCCAGAAAAAGAGGGCATAGGTTTAAGGTGAGAGGGGAAAGATATAAGGCAACTTTTTCACGCAGTGGTGGTATGTGTATGGAATGAGCTGCCAGAGGAAGTAGTGGAGGCTAGTACAATTACAACATTTGAAAGGCATCCTGGATGGGTGTATGAATAGGGAGGGTTTGAAGGGATATGGGCCGGGTGCTGGCAGATGGGACTAGATTAGGTTGGGATATCTGGTCAGCATGGATGCATTGGACCGAAGGGTCTGTTTCTGTGCTGTATATCTCTGTGACTCAAGTCTGGCAGCATGTTTGGGGAAAAATCAGAGTTAATGTTTCTGGTTGAGTGACCCTTCCTTAGAACTCGACCTAAGTGTTAACTCTGATTACTCCCCACAGATGCTGCCAGACCTGATGAGCTTTTCCAGCAATTTGTTTTGCCTCTGATTTACAGTATCAGCAATTCTTTCAGTTCTTAAACTAGGATTTCATTCCTTTGCACTCAAACAAGAGAAACAGGAGGCATTTAAAGGTTTTACGAGAGTTTTAGGCCTAGATATTGCTGGGGTGGTTAAGTAAGCCGGAGATGCAGAAGAAATTTCGTAAATCTGTGTTTTCTTGCATCTATCCATTTTTAAATTTCACAATGGATGTCATTAGTCCATGATACTTTCCTCACCAGGGCCATCCTGATCAGGTTTGGTCTGTACTTGTGCAGGTGCAAGGCATAGAACCTCATTGGCCTAGTCCATGATGCTCGAGGGTGACATAGGGTATGGGAACACTTGAGGTTTCATCAGTTCTATATATTGATAAGAATCTGACTGTTGAAGGAGCATGAGGTGGGGTTTCTGGGCTGAAACCACATGCTGTAAATGCACTTGTCATCTCTCCAAAGCTGTCTACTGTCTTCAGCTGCTGTGTTATTAAAGGCCTTGGAAATTTATCTGGCCACTGTTCAGTGGGCAGAATGGGTTCAAGTTTGAATCTTTTAAAATTTTGACCACTAAACCACTCACAACCAATCTGTCTATATGGGTTTAAATACATGACATTGTATGAGAAGGGTATAACATATAGTGCATTTACTTATCAGTTTATCACCATGCCCAGCAGATGCAAGATTACAGGCAGGTTTGTTGGAGACACTTGACTGTCACCATGAGACAGGTTGGTTGTCGCCATAGAGAGTCGGTTTCAGTCCACTTTGTGTCTGCTGGATGTATGTGCAATCCTGCAACAGAGAATGAGAGATCTCAATCTCACTCCAGGTGTCCCTTCCTCACACAGAGGCAGGATGATGCCAGTAAGCACCTTGCTGGATGTAGAGCCATCTGCAAGCCTCCAGTGTCTCCTTTCACTACACTCCAGAGGTGCCTGGCCTCTTCAACTCTCCCCTGCCTGCAATTCCCAACTGTGTGGGAGCTGAAATTGGGGAGGAGGAAATTGCACCTGGCCAGGATACTCTTAGCATGTCTGAGCCCTCCCACTGCAAATGCCCCTGCGGACCCCTGCTTAAACCAAGGACCAACAGGCTGTATTGCAGGGTAGGCTTCCTACTGTTCAGCTGCAGACCATGGGATTGCACCTGGACCTAATGAGAGGAAAGGAAAACAAAAACTTTCTGCAGACTCATAGGTGGCATGGATGAAATTTCATTGTCAAACTATTATGACATTTGCACATATATGTTCATTTCTCATCATCAATGGTGCGAGCAACTGTCATTTTAGCTGCAACTGCAAGAAATTAATTAGAAGACTAGCCATCCATGGCACCATGTGATGTTCTAACCCTGTCTGAGTGATAGCTATCATTTTCATAGCACCCATTTAGCAGAAAATCTTGTCAAGATTGAGTGAGGGAGGATCAAATGTTGTGAATACAATCGTCAGATTGTAATCTTAATTTTATTAACCAACATAAAAAATAGAGAATGAACAAACTGGTAAATCATTTGGGATTAAACAGGGAATGTTGGTCTTAGCATCGTAATATCTTAGTATCTGCTCTCATCTGCACAACATTCTAAGTCAGTGATAGATGTATAAATGTAACTCAGCTCCATTGAAAGTGGTTGACAAATAAATCCTGCTTGGATTGCTTTTGCCAAGAGTGCAGTGTTGTAGGATGGGGTGGTGATGTTCCTTCAATTGTCCTCTTTTGTTTACTCACTTCAATCCTGCAGCTATCACAGATCCACATTATCCATCACATACACTTGTCATATCCTTTGGTTGTCTGAAGCAAAGCAACTAAGGATAAGTCAGTATTTTCTGTCTGTACTTCATTACAACCAACCCCCTGGCCTGACAAACAATAGAAACTGATGTTGAGAAGAGAGCTTATGGCTATCATTGGCCCCAGTGGAAGCAGGTGTTAGACTGTATCTACGTGCACCATGACATGGTGTTCTGACCTCTACATTAATACAGAGTACAGCACCACTGCCCTGCTCTCATCTGCACAACATTCCAAGGAAGGCAATTGCACATGTCCTGCAGTTTTGTTGCACCATTATTTTGACTGGAAATTCTACATTAGGAGGCTGTTCCACATTTACTAGTGTTTGCTGATTCTCCTGGGCTTCCAATCACTCGTAATCATCATCAATTTCGAGGGACACTTTTAGTGCAGCAGCCACAAAGACAATAACAGCTTCTGTCCCTGGAGACATTGCGGATGGTTCCAATGAGCTGACTGGGCAATAAGAGAAACAAAGTAGTTCCTTGCTAAGGTGATTATTCAGCAGGTCATAACACAAAATTAATGACATTTAAACATTGCCCTGCAACATTGGAACATGGAAGCTTCGAATGAGGAAGGCCAGTCTCTGCATAATGACCTGTTTCAGATACATGCTGCACAAAGACAAGACATGACAAGTTAAAGGTACTGTGGGCATCCAAATAGGCACAAAGTGAGGAGATGCTGAGAGAGTGAGCTAAGAACCCCAATGGGCACCCTGTCCTGATCCATGAGATGGATGTCTATTCCTGAGTGCAAAGCAGGCAACATTACAAAGAAAGGTATTGGTGAGCCCCAAACAGCAGTATTGATGTGGTGAACTGTATTATAAGTGAATCAGAGATGCTCCATGATGATGTGATGCAGCTGTGCTTGTTTGATGCCAATCTTTTTGGATTAAGTGTGCAAGCAGTCACTTCCCTGAAGCATGTCCTGGAATGATTGGGAATTCCAGACAAACTGGATGTCGAGAAAACACAATCAGAGCTACAGCGTCAACTACCTACTTAGACTTTCACGTCAGGAATTTACGCTGTCAGTTTCTTTCCAATGCCTGGGAAAATGGCAACTTGAATATAAATAAGTCAATATTATTTAATAATGAGATGTTAATGCAGTCAAATTGGCCCTTCGCCAGGCACCAGTGAGATTCTCATCTCACTGTTAAAACCTTTTGCGCAAAATTGTACTTTATTTCTCTGATCTTATTTTCCATTCTTGACACATTGTTTCCAGGTAGCTTGCCTCTACTCATATTTTTCAGGGACTGGGAAAATTTGGCCTTATGTTCTTTAAGGAAAGGGTGTATTTAATTTCTCCTTGACTCTTCAACTGAATGTAGTTCAAAGGTGTTTGATGCTATGATGTCACTCAAAACCAAAAAAGAACATTATCAGAAATGAGGCAAGATTATTCTGATCTCAATTTTCTATTGACTGCAATTGCCGGACTCATTATCTTTCTTCGATGTGAGGAATGGCTGTGTTGGGACAGAGACCGAGAAAGTGAGAACTGCAGATGCTGGAGATCAGAGTCGAAGAGTGTGGTGCTGGAAAAGCACAGCCAGTCAGGCAGCATCCGAGGAGCATGAGAGTTGACGTTTCGAGCATAAACTCTTCATCAGGAATGTGGGGGAGGCCCAAGGGCGCTGAAAGATAAATGGGAGGGGCATGGGGCTGGAGGGAAGGTGATAGGTCAGAGAGGAGGGTGGAGCAGATAGGTGGGAAGGAAGATGGTTTGGGAGGACAGGTCAAGAGGGCACTGCTGAGTTGGAGGGTGGATCTGGGATAAGGTGGGGGCAGGGGAAATGAGGAAACTAGTGAAATCCACATTGCTCCCGTGTGGTTGGAGGGTTTCTCCAAAGAATGGATTAAAACCTGTGATGTTTTAATGTTTTACATTGAGGAGTTTCTCATTTATTTGAGGATGCAAAATTAAAAGTTCAGGAAATTGCAACAAATTACTGTTTTAAATGAATGAAAATATATTGCTGTCATTTTACGCTCGAGTGTTTCCCAGAATTATCAATGCAGAATTCTTTTACTAATGTTTATCTACCCCTCTAAGTCTTCTTCGAAACATTTAAGACATAATAATGTCTCTGTTATTTTAACTTTTTTTAAATGAAATTTGTTTGTACAACAATGCTGGATCCAGAATCTAGAACATGTTGTAGAGTATCTCTTCAAAGGCACCTCTTGAAGACCCTAAGTTTATCTCAGTAATAGTTCTGGTTGCAGCATGTTTGTAATGATTGTGCTCCTTATCTGCTGGTCTTACAATTCTACTGGATTTAATATCTATTGGAGCAAACAATATTCCATATCACCCACAAGCCATTCATGTTATTCTGCTCCTTGCAAAGCTCAAGAAGGATAGAATTCTTAAAGATGAATGCACAATAGCAACCTCCTGGAAATCATTGTTTGATGTCAAGGATTCAGTTGCTACAGTCACATACATTTACTAAAGTCTCTGGACAATTCTCCCCTCTCTACTGTCCTTGTTAAGTCTGTCCCTGTCAGATAGAGAGGAAGTTGTTGACTGCAGGAGCTGCATTTACTAAGGAAGTTGAATCTCTTGTCAAGAGGAAGAAGAAACCTTATGTTAGGATGAGATGGGAAGGCTCAGTTAGGGTGATTGAGAATTACAAGGTAGCCAGGAAAGACCTAAAGAGAGGGCTAAGACGAGCAAGGAGGGGACATGAGAAGTTGTTGGCGGATAGGATCAGGGAAAATGCTAAAGTTTTGGATAGATATATAAGGGATAAGAGAATGACTAAAGTAAGATTAGGGCCAATCAATGACAGTAGTGGGAAGTTGTACGTGGAGTTAGAGGAGATAGGGAAAGTGTTAAATGAATATTTTTCATCAGTATTCACACTGGAAAAAAGACAGTGTTATAGACGAGTATACTGAGAAACAGGCTACTAGACAAGATGAAATCAAGGTTCACAAGGAGAAGGTGTTAACAATTCAGGAAAGTGTGAGAATAGATAAATCCCCTGGTCCGGATGGCATTTACCCTCAGATTCTCTGGGAAGCCAGGAAGGAGATTGCCAAGCCTTTGGCTTTGATCTTTATGTTTTCATTGTCTACAGGGATATGCCGGAAGACTGGAGGATAGCAAATGTTATTATTATTGAAGAAGGGGCACAGAGACAACCCCGGTAACTATAGACCAGTGAGCTTTACTTCAGTTGTGGGTAAAGTGTTGGAAAAGGTGATAAGAGTTAGAATTTATAATCATCTAGAAAGGAATAAGTTGATTAGGGATAGTCAACATGGTTTTGTGAAGGGTAAGTCATGCCTCACAAACCTTCTTGAGTTCTTTGAGAAGGTGACCAAATAGGTGGATGAGGGTAAGGCAGTTGATGTGGTATATATGGATTTCAGTAAGGTGTTTGATAAGGTTTGCACAAGATATGGAGGCATGGGATTGAGAGCAATTTAGCGGTTTAGATCAGAAGGTGGTCGTTGTTGGGAAATGTTCATCCTGGAGTTCAGTTACTCGTGGTGTACCACCAAGATCTGTTTTGAGTCCAGTGCTGTTTGTCATTTTTATAAATAAACTGGATGAGGGCATAGAAGGATGGGTTAGTAAATTTGCGGATGACACTAAGGCCGGTGGAATTGTGGATAGTGCCAAAGGATGTTGCAGGTTACAGAGGGACATGGATAAGCTGCAGGGCTGTGCTGAGAGGTGGCAAATGGAGTTTAATTAAGAAAAGTGTAAGGCGATTCACTTTTGAAGGAGCAATAGGAATGCAGCGTACCGGGCTAATGGTAAGATTCTTGATAGTGTAGATGAACAGAGAGATCTCGGTGTCCAGGTACATAGGTCCTTTGAAAGTTGCCAACCAGGTTGATAGAGTTGTTAAGAACACATATGGTGTGTTAGCTGTTATTGGTAGAGGAATTGAGTTTTGGAGCCATGAGGTCATGCTGCAGCTGTACAAAACTCCGGTGCGGCCGCACTTGGAGTGTTACATACAGCTCTGGTGACTGTATTATAGGAAGGATGTGGAACTGTTGGAAAGGGTTCAGAGGAGATTTACTAGGATGTTGCCTGGTATGGAAGGAACGTCTTATGAGGAAAGATTGAAGGACTTGAGGCTGTTTTCGTTAAACAGATGAAGGTTGAGAAGTGACTTAATCGAGGCATTTCAGATAATCAGAGGGTTAGATAGAATGGATAGTGAGAGCATTTTTCTGAGGATTGTGATAGATAGCATGAGGGGACATAGTTTCAAATTGAGGAGTGATAGATATAAGACAGATGTCAGAGATAGTTTCTTAACTCAGAGAGTAGTAGGTGCGTGGAATGCACTGTTTGCAACAGTAGTAGACTCACCAATTTTATGGGCATTTAAGTGGTCATTGAATTAACATATGGATGAAAATGGAATAGTATAGGATAGATAGGCTTCAGATTGGTTTCACAGGTCGGCACAACATCGATGGCCGAAGGGCCTTATTGCATTGTAATGATCTATGTTACCTGTAGTGTGGCATGGGCAATAGTGAGAAAGTCGCAAAATGTGACATAAAAAAAAGGAAATCACCAAAAAAAATCCAACTAAAAGAATGTTTTCCAGTTTTTCCCTTAAGTATTTAATGGTGACTGACGAATCACATTATTGAGTGTGACTACCTTATTTCCATGTGTCTGCATTTCATTAATAGCCTCATTTATATGCACTTCCAATTCTCCTTTTTTTCCCGAGGAATTAGGTGCTACACAAATGTTGTGCATATAATTTAGAGTGGGTTGCAGCTCACTGACTGCTTGTCCTGGCCATTATCCAACTGTGTCTTCAGTGTAATGCCTATGTCTGTGGCATGGGCCCCATCCTCCTCTGCTCTTCATTCATGCAAGTTGGCATGAGCAAGCTACCAGCTTCAGCACATTGTCATGCCTGTCCTTGGACCAACACACAGATCATTTCTGCCCTGCAAGTCTAAGCATTGGGATACCCATAACTCGTATGCTTCTGTTTGTTCGCTTTGTGCACAGGGGCCACAGTCTTTGTTAGCTTTGTTTCTCAGCACTCACTCACTTTGTGCCAACTTGGAGGCTGCCAACCTTTCTCTACTTCATTATGTTGTTTGCACACACTGTCTGTCTTCAGCGCTGATTATTAGACTGCCAGCCTCAGTAGCTTGGTTTGTTTCATTGTGTACAGGGTCTTCAAGGCTTAGTTACATGCTGACAACCTTTGCAGGTCCATTGTATTTTAGTGCAGAGGGAGCGAGGGGTAGCATGTCACTGCAGGGACCACTGAACAGCCATACCAACAGTTTATATAACAATTACACTGTGTGTGCTTCAAGCAAGTAGTCATGTCTGAAATTTCTTAGTGGGTTAGTGAAGCTGCAGCTGGTCAAGGGGTTCTGCCACAGACAGAGACCTTGTCTAATTCCAGTTAAAGTGGTTGGCCACAGGCAGTCAGATGTTTGGTCCTACCAGAGTCTGGGGATCTGTGTTCTTGCAGCTCAGGTGTTTAGCCATGGTCTGTCCTGTAGGTCAGGTCCAATCAGTGCAGAGCTTACAGAGGGGTCAGTCTGGGTCTGGGTCACATAGTGATGGTTCTCCATGTCTTTATTGGTTGTGTATGTATTTCATTCTCCTCTGTTATTGAGGAAGAATGGCCTGTTTCTCAGAATGGGTAAATAGGGTTTGCTGGTTCATACTTGCCTTCAGAACATCGGTTGTGCTGGGGATGGTGATATTTTCTCCATTGGTAATGCACAAAAATGCAGCAATGCAGTTTGAAGGTCTTGTTTTATTGCTCAACGTTTGATGGCCATTCGGTTAATAGCATGTATCAGCTCTAGGGGTTTTTTTCAGTAATGGCTAGGAGGCCTATCAGGAGCTGTAAAGGAGCTTTTTGGAAAGCAGGCATATCAAGTCTGGCGATGGGATACCTAGCACTGTGTCAATGAAGTGATAGGAAACGATTCTTGATACAAGGGTGGACCATAGGAGGAGATTGGGAGCTCTGAGAGGGAGGTTCAGAAAGCTTACAAGCATTTTGGCCTCTACATGGAAAGGATATAGAGCCATTAAGAATTTGCAAAGCCATAGGATCTGGGTCAGGCAGCATCCAAGGAGCAGGAGAATCGTGAATTTGTGGTCCGAAAAGACCACTCCCTCCATGACTCCCTCGTCAGGTCGACACCCCCCACCAACCCAACCTCCACTCCCGGCACCTTCCCCTGCAACCGCAAGAAATGCAAAAACTTGCGCCCACACACCTCCCCCCTTACTTCCCTCCGAGGCCCCAAGGGATCCTTCCATATCCACCACAAATTCACCTGCACCTCCACACACATCATTTATTGCAT
>NC_057721.1:36151803-36214734 GCF_004010195.1 Chiloscyllium plagiosum | reverse complement strand
TTTTCCAGCAACACATTTTCAGCTCTGATCTCCAGCATCTGCAGTCCTCACTTTCTCCTCCATAGGATCTGGGGGTAAAGTGGGGACAATAATATTTTATATAAAGGGATCCAATGGAAGTGGATGGGAGGATGAAAGGCATACTTGCTGTGAGACATAACGCTTCCTCATCCTTTTCCAAATATTAAAAAAATCATTTCAAACGAAGACATACTGTTGTATATAGGCATGTGTTGTCAATTCAATGATTATACAAACAGATAAATAGAGATTGCAAAATTAACAATTCAAACTTAAATGTAATGTTTTGGAGGTTTGACAAGTTCTCCTCCGTGTATCAGATACCAGTCTCAAGAGGTAGTTGTGCTCAGTTGTTTTGATTGACAACTTGATTGTCTTGCTGCTGGTTGCTGCCACTCAACATCATCACATAATTATCATCATCAGAGTTTTCTTCATCCCTCTCTTCATACATTGTGAAGGAACAGATGTCTTCTCAGGCCAATGTAGTACTATAATAAGTTGATCTGGACATATTGCATAGTCTTGAAGCCTTTATTTGTAACAAGTATTTATTATGGGATTTTTGACTCAAATTTTCTGCCCACTATATAGTACTCTACCTGCTCACTCATCATCTCTCTCTTTCATTCTCGTCTGTCATTGGAGATAAAGGTTCTATGTCTTAGAATGGTTAAACAAGGGACAATGTGAAAATCTTGTATAGTTGCTCAATATTAGATGGTCATTGATTTGATAACACATACTAAACTTTCTGCTAGATCTTTCAAGTGTGGATAGTGGGCTAATGATATGGGTCCCTCCCCACTTAGCACAGAAGTTTTGAAATGGTTTTCCAGTGATGTGTGCTCCATTATCAGACGTTATCCATTCCAATTTACTGAAAGGAGTGAAAATAATGCTCATCATGTCAGTGATGGTTGCACTTACGTTGTAAAGTCATCAAACAATGGGAAAATTGGAAAACCAAATCATAATGAGGTAATCTTCCCCATATACTGTGTATAGGTCTGTTACTGTTTTTTTTTTAATCTGAAGAGTGGATCCAACATCATGTGGATGTAAAAGCTCTCTCCATAGTTGATGGCAAGTTTATGGATTGGACAGCCAATTACATCTTTACTGAATTACAACACTTCACACATTTTCACCACCATATATCACTCATTCCCAGTTGCCCTTGAGAAGGTGGTGGTGATCACTGTTGCAGCTCATTTGATGGAGGAGGGAATTCCAGGATTTTAAACCAACAATAATGAAGGAACAGCAATATATTTCCATGTCATGATGGTGAGTGGCTTGGGAGGAAACATGTGTTGTTCCCATGTATCTGCTGCCAGAATTAATGAAAAATTGTGGAGTCTGTGCCAGATATCCTGGGAGATGCTATGACTCTTATAATGCTCTGATTAAGGCAGAGTGGTGGATGTTGTTTATATGGACTTCAGCAAAGTGTTTGACAAGTTTCTGCATGGTAGTCTGGTCAGCAAGGTTAGACTACATGAAATCCAGAAATAGCTAGCTATTTGGATACAAAATTGGCTTGAAATTAGAAGACACAGGGTGATGGTGGAGAGTTATTTTTCAGACTGAAAGCCTGTGACCAGCATTATGCTGCAAGGATCGGTATTGGGTCCACTGCTATTTGTCATTTGTATAAATAAGGTGGAGGTGAATATCAGAGAAATGGTTAGTAAGTGTGCAGATGATGCCAAAATTGAGGTGTTATGGACAGTGAAGAAGGTTATCTCAGTACAATGGGACCTTGATCAGATGGGTTGATGGGCTGAGGATTGACAGATAGAGTTTAATTTAGATAAATCTGAGGTGGTTATATTTTGGTAGGGCAAATCAGGACAGGACCTGTACACTTAATGGTAAAGTCCTGGGCAGTGTTGTCGAAAAAGAGACCTTGGGGTGCAGGTTCATAGTTCCTTGAGTGTGGAATTGCAGGTACACAGGATAGTGAATAAGGCATTTGGTATGCTTGTCTTTATCGATCAGTGCATTGAGTATAAGAGTTGAAATGTCATGTCTGTACATGACTGTACAGGATGTTGATGAGGCCATTTTTGGAATACTGCATTCAGTTCTGGTCTCCCTGCTATAGGAAAGATGTTGAATGTGAAAGGGTTCAGAAAAGATTTCCAAGGTTGTTGACAAGGTTGGAGGGTTGAGCTGTAGGGAAGAGCCAGGCTATTTTCCCTGGAATGTTGGAGGCTGAGGAGTGACTTTATAGATGTTTATGAAATGATGAGGGGCATTGTTAGGGTGATTAGTCAAGGTCTTTTCCACAGGGTAGGGAGTCCAAAACTGGACGACAAGGGTTTAAGGTGAGAGTGGAAAGATTCTAAAGGGACTTAAGGGGCAACGTTTTCATGCAGAATGTGGTATGAGTATAGAATGAGCTGCCAGAAAAGTGGTGGAGGCTGGTACAATTACAATTAAAAGGCATCTGGATGTGTACGTGAATAGGAAGGGTTTAGAAGGATACAGGCCAAATGCTGGCAAATGGGACTAGATTATTTAGGATATCTGTTGGCATTGGTGAGTTGAATAGAAGGTTCTGTTTCCATGCTGTACAGCTCTATGCTTCTACAACTCCACTAGAGAACTCACTGGTTCCTGTGTTCGTCTAAGGTTCTCAGGCCATGTAGGGATAGCTGAGAGAAGACAAGGAGTATCTCTTACAAATATTGCTCATGAGGGCTTTACAAAGTGCTGCGCATTCTTCTATCAGGGCCACAGTGGGGCACACCATAGGTCTCCTTAAGAAGAAGTCTCGATGTCTAGACCACTCTGGCAGTGCCTTGCAATGTAGCCCACGGAGTCTGTGTCACATCATTGTTGTCCTTTAAAACTGAAACCAACAAAGGTGGCATGTCCTGGAGGCAGAGGAAATGGGGATCAACAACAATATATTCTGAGGATGAAGATGAGAATGAGGATTGGGACATTGAACATGAAGGACATCCAAAAGAGCTTGATAAACCTGAGAGGCCAGAGATAATCCAATTAAATCTGCTTCCAGGATAAATGAGCTGGCTTTGGGTTTGTTGAATAGTTTAAGATTCTATTGGTAATCTGCCAAGCAGCACCTGCCTCATAGATTAATGTTGCAGTCCTTGACATTTTCTATTGCTGAATAAAACTCTCACTATCCGTTTGATTGTACTCGTGATATCTTTGGGTGATCTCACTTTCAAGTATCCAAATTTTACAGGTCGTCCTCTCCATTGAGGTAAAAGGGGCAGTCAATGCAGCAGGCACTAACAACACATGCTAATGTTAAATCAATCTTAAATCTCTTGTCACCATATGATATCCGATCATTGGGCACTGAAGTCTCTTATGATAGCTAGCAGGTTGGGAGAACTCCTGAGCAAATTCCTTTTATTCTTCCATTGTCGGTAAACGTTCAGTCTTTTGGAGTGCACATAGACTGAAATGCTTGAGCATCTTTGAGGACAGCTTTGAAAATACAAGAAGCAGCATGTTGTAATTGGCAGACCCATATTCTATGAGGGGGAATGGCCTATGAGCCACTCATTGTACATATCCTATTTTTGAATGACAGTACTCTGTGAAAAGCTGACTGAATAACTATTTCCCTTCAGAGATGTGTGGATTCATTGCTGATTCTGACTCATAAGGTGGGTGTACTTGTAGAATGATGCCTGCAAGGAAGGCTTTAGTTTTATCCCTGATTGTTATATTTAGCTTCAGCGTTGTCCACATTAAAATGTAATACTTTGGCCATTGTCCTGAATATCACAGTTGAAGGATCTCTGATGCTTGATGCTATCTGCAGTTGAGAAGCCACTGGCAAGTAAGTGCTGAGCAATGCTTGGCCATTACAACCTCTTCTTTCCTCAGAATATCTGATAAGGCTGCTATCACTCACATGGGAGGAATACTGCAAGACTCCACAGCTAAAAAGTCACTAGAAAAGACATTTTAACAGTGCAAGTGAATCTATATTTAAAAATGTTCAAGATTATTTATAATTATGAGTCACCTTGCTACCTATGTGTTCTCAGCAATTATTTTCTTAATCTCCCGCACATTGAAGTACAAACCCAATTTCGGCAGATGAGGTGAAGGGAGATTATTCTCTCTTTGTTTGTGCTGGTCTGGAAGAACTGGTTAGCTGACACTTGCGTCATTTGGGTCTAGTGAGCCCAAGCCCCGCTGACAGTGTCCCGCTCAGCCACATGGTCACCCTCCTTATAGCTTGAGCATTTGTGGACTTTGGGATCACAGGCAGAGCTGAGGTGGAGGGGTCAAGCACCTCTGGAATGTCCTGAGGAAGGCTTCTGGGTGTCCTGTTTGAGGCTTCTCCTCCCTTTGCATGCTAACTGGCACCATCCTCTCTCTTAGTAACGATAGGGTTCGAGTCAAGATCCCGAATCCCCCTCTCTGTTTTGTCATTGATGCTGAGCACTAATGGTTAGGGCAATGAAATGCACATCCCTGTGTAGCTCCAGCAAGCACAGTGTGCTGTACCTGAGTCTCCACTGTGGTCACCAACTCGCCTGTGAAGATAGCCTGACATATACATACTAGAGGCAGCACAGTATGGGATAATGATAATGAACTCATCTATCCTTCAATCCACCTTACAGACCGCCTGCAGGACAAGTCTCTGCTGATTCTGTGCCTGTTTGTGCATTTTGACAAAATCATTGATGGCTGAGACCATGAGGTCATCTTTCTCTCTCTCTGGGTTCAGCAAGTGCCTGGTCTCTGGCAGTCTTCTGAGTGTCAGAGGTTTAGGGCTTTTCTTCCATGCTGTAATTTTACAGTGATATGTTCCTGAACTCAATTAAACTGGAGGACTCATCTAGAGGAAAGCCTCTGTGCTACCAGAGGGTGCAGGTGAAAGCCTTGTTGAAAAGCATCTTCTTTGGGATCAGTGACTTCCTATCCATCCTACTCACCAATTACTTTCCAAGTTCTCTATTGTCAGGTAATTCAATGATACCCCAAGTGTATTCATGCCACAAGTCAGACAGACCTTTTGCAAATGTGCTTTTAAATAGGGCATGAATTATGTGACACCCTCATTACGCTATCTCAGATCCAGTGATCTGGTTGAGTGAATAGTTTGCTTATTTTGGTGTGACACAAAGCGCACCCTATGAATAGAGGTATATCGTCACCAGCAGAAATCATGTTGAAAATTTTGCCAAGTCATCACCTGTCAAAGTTCTCAGAAATACAGGACAAACATTTTTGAAAAACAGGGAAGATTGAAGATGGCACATGAAAGACATGCAGATGTGGAATTGTCGAAATACACAGTTCCAGGCATTCAATCCACTCAGGAATTTGGTCCATTGCTGAAGTATTTGAAGTGTTGAATGAACCTAGATCCTGAAATCACAACAATAACATGACTAAATTAAGGAGAAACAGAAATGAACTGAAGGAATTGTAGACAGAGGAACCTTAATTATCAGGCATTCAATTCTCTGAATATTGGATTATCCAGCAAGATTACACAGGTCCTGATGCTTAGTTAAACAATGTTATCTGGCATTTGATTATCTGGAATTTGTAAACCAAGCGAAATACTCCCTGCCCGTGTCCTTTGGATAATCGAGGTTCCTCTGTACATGTAAAGCACTAAACACTACATCTAGAATGCATCCAGAGTACGTGTGGAGTCATGAAAGACCATCACTAAAACAATCAGTGCTCTAACAATACAAAGATAACAGTACATGTATGAGTCATAAACACGCCAGTCCAGATGTCTGGAAGGTCACACTATTATGTGATCTGGGAAAATTTTTAAACTCATCTGTCTGTTCTCCAGACTCTTAAATTCTTCAGTTCTAAAATGTTGAACAGGATCAGGTTTTTGTATAAACAGTTTTTGCTACTACTCCAATGCACTCTACATACACTTTCAAACTTAATGTATGTAACATTAAATTTTGGAAAATAAAGGATAATAAATAAATAATGGTTTGATATCAATTTAAGACAAAATGTGCTTACGAGCATTTAATCAAGATATAGATCAAGTGAATATCAGCCGTTGCACATGTTTCATCGTAGAATATATCCTGAGGAAGTTGCAGATATGCTTTCCTGTAAACAGCATTTGCTGAACCTGCAAGCTGATCAATTCAGAATGTATCTTAAAATAAACAGAACCTGTTTTAAGATTTTTAAGAAACAGTAATGGGGATAGATAGCCACACAATATAGTAAAAAATGGAACTGTATTATTTCAAGATCAACTCTCTTTGGGCATTACAAATTCAATATCTACCCTCTCTTTTATAATCTTTTTTGACTAAACATTAGTTCTTTGGTGTTGTGACTAATAGGTTTGTAAAAATATCATCTTGACCTACATTGAAGCAAACAACATTGTGTTATCTGTAACATAACACCAAGGCAAAACATTTTTGTGTTGAAATTGTTACTATGCTGCATCTATTGCCTTTTGGATTTTATATTTGCAAAATACTAAACTGGAATATGACAAAGCTCCTCTTTAATGTTACAGGTGTCTGTATTTTTCAAAGGTCTCAGCAGAAATACATTCATTAGGAAGTGTTGCATCTCATTACTGCATTCATAGATCAATTAAGCAATTTCAGAATTAACTAATCTCATGTCTGATAGATACACAAGCTGTTGGATCAATACTGAACACATTATGCATTTTTGTGAGAGAAATCATTCCCAATGGTACTAATTAAAAATGACACATCATTGACTTCTAGAAATTAACAATCAGATAGCTTAGGTAATGTCTATTAACTCGTTGTTCATGCAACTTCATGAAAAGATAACAAGATCTGCCATGTCCAGAAATTAACAATCAGAAAGCTTAAGCAATGCTTAATAACTCATTGCTCTTGCAATTTCACAGACCGTTATGAGATCTTTGATTTCTTTGGTGAAGTTGCAAGCAAGCATGTTTAAAGACCAAATTCAACCTCTTTCCACCACCTCCCACCTGGAACCCCACCACCTCTCCACCTCGAATATTAGAATATCTAATTGTTTCTTAAATTATTCCAGAGTTGCTGCATTCACTATTTGAACTGAAAGTTTATTTCATAGAGAGCTCATTATGTGAAAGGATATTTTCTAAAATCAGTTCTAATTTGTTTTTGTTAGCTGGAACCCATATCTCTGAGTTCAGCTACTACAGTTTAAGGTAAAATTATAGGTTTTGTATAGTTTTAATAATGTCACACTTCAAGATCAACTCTCAGTGGGCATTACAAATTCAATACCTACCCTCCCTTTTATAACCTTTTTTAACTAAACACGTTCCTTGGTGTTGCGACTAATAGGGTTGTAAAAATATAATGTTGACCTACATTGAAGTTTGATAATATCAATGCTCAGATGTTTTAATTTGAGGTTGAAAAGATCAAGGATGAAATCTTACAGGGGTCTGAGTGATGTGTACAATAGTGAGCTGTGTGACAAAATTGGGTGAGATATCTGGCAAGGTGCATCTCAATGTTGAGATCATCTCTGTCCAGCTTTTACACTTTTCACAAGTGGGGTGACAGGATTCTTGTCAGTCAGCAGCGAGTTGCTAAATTATGTTCCTGGCCCAACTCACCTCACTAATCTTTGGCTATGATCCTACTGAATGTACTAAAAAAAAATTGGAAAACCCAACATGGGAATCATAGCAGGTGTTTGGCTGTTTCCTCCCGATGACCTCCATCTTGCCCATAACTAATGTGTTGAGAAATGTGGTTCTAGCCTCCCCTTCTCCAACATCTTTTCTCCTTCCTCTTGAATGGCTGTCTGTTGATCAGGATTGAAAATGCAGCAGTTCACTTGATGAGAACACTGTACAACTTTCAACTTATGTTCTACAATTTTGTCCATCTTGACCTATATTTTCTTTTCACAAATGCTGCCAGGCATGCTGACCTTTTCCAGCAACTTCTGTTTTTGTTTGATATTTTATACGCTCAATTGATTTTTGTTCTATATTAGTTGAATGTATTAAAGATCAAATTTATTAAACTCTTTGGCCACTTTCAGTCTTTTCTTTCAATATTCAAACACCATTGATCAAGTATGCACGTCATGTAATTAATTAGTGGTTGGCACACTTACTTAATCTATGAATATTTGTAGCTTCCCCGTGTCCTGTCCACATCTACAGTCCCAGTCTAATTTTGTCATCAGCAAATTTGTCCTTTCATCTTTGTCCTTTTGTCCTTTCATCCAAAACCATTTATATAAATTGTAAATAGTTAAGGTTCCAGCACTGGTCCTTGTGGTTCACCACTTATTACATTTTGTCAATCTGCCTTCTTTAGAGAGTTCTGTACAGAGGTGAGGTGCTTTAAAAATTAGTCAATTATCTATCATACCCAGAAATGATTGCAGATCAACCTTGTATTCAGGAAGTCTTTGACCAATTCAATTAACTGGAATTCCTTGCTCACAATGATGCAATCCAAGTGATACTTCTTCTCCTTTGGATTGTCACATGTCATTTACAATCACTGGCTAATGTGGTTTTAGATGTATTTATTCAAACCATACTGACTTGTTTAGATGTTTTGCTACACACTTTTTTTAAGTTTGTCAGCCTTCTCCCTACCATATGCAACGTGAGACCTGTATCACTATCACAAGCAGTGGAATGAACTGTTCATGATAGCATTGTTGAATGTGGGAATGGGGCAATGTGTCTGTGCTTACAGGACATGGAATATTTTTGAGACCAAGAAAGATAAATGTGCGGCCAGCAAGAGATTTGAGGATTGTTACAGTGGAAGAGAATGTAGAATTTGAAACACAAACAGATCAGCCATGATCTTACTGAATGGTGGAGCAGGGGAAATAGTTGCTAAGTTAACATGCACTGAAAGCTAACATGCAGATTCTTTGAGCTATTAGGAATATTGGAATGTTGACCTTTATTGCAAGAGGATTTGAGTATAGGAATTGTGAAGTTTTGTTTCAATTGTGTAGGAGCTTGATTAGACAGCTTCTGGAGTACTGTGTGCAATTTTCATATCCACATGTCAGGGAAGATATTATTGCCATAAGAGGGAATTCAATAAAGATACACCAGATTTGTTCCTGGGATAGTTATATTGTTCTATGAAGAGAAAAAGGGAAAACCAGGCTTGCATTCTCTAGAGTTGGAAGAATGAGAGGTGACCTCATTGAAACTAACAAAATACTTAAATGGATAGACAGGGAAGATGGCAGTAAATTATTTCTCCTGACTAGGGATGTCAGGAAGCAGGAAGCACAATTTCAAAATAAGGAGGATATTTAGATCACAAGATGAGGAGAATTTATTTTGTTCAGAAGGTTGTAAACTTTTGGAATTATCTACTGCAGAGCACTGTGGAAACTCAGTCTCTGCATATGTTAAGGCAGAGATTGATATGTTTCTGATCATCTGCAGCGTGCAAGGCTATAGAGATGGGATAGATAAAGGGCATCAATGTGGTTGATCAGCCACGATTATATTGAACGGTGGGGTCAGGAGGATGGGTTGAAAAGTCGATTCATCCTATGTTTTTATGTTTATCTGGTGGAATTTTTGGATTTGCCTGCTTTGTCAAGGCTAAGGAAGCACTCTGCAACAAAAAAAATCAGGCCATTTTGTCTTTCACTTAACATTTTTAAATCACAAATTGAAGTTTCTTATTCTCAAGGTAGATAATTAAGTTCTTTCATTTTTGGCTGCTCTCCATTCTATTTGTGAGTTAACTGTGACAAATAGAACTGTTGACTTGGGCTCTTACCCATTTTTTTTCACAATTTAATGAGGCTGCTATAACCAATTAATTTGCTAATAGGAAGTTAGAATGACCTCAATGGGTCAATGACAAAAGAATATTAAGTGCATCAGGAGCAGAAGAAGGTATTCTGTTATATTCATGGCATCTTCATCATTCCTTACCTTTTGACCCCAAGAAGCCAATCTAAATCCCTTTCCTAATGTCACTGACTAAAATAAGCATTGATCTTTTCTTCCACATTTCTCATGTTCTGGTTTGCTCTGCCAATGTCCCTCTGTAATATATGAAACAAGGTAAAGTTTGACTTGTGAATTCTTCATCAGATTTAGTAATGATTTAACTCTGCAAGCAATCTATTCAGAATGACATTGGATTGTCAATGCTTGAAATATCCGATCTGTTAGGAAAGATTGTATTAGAATTGCTCACCTAGCTCAATTTTATCAGGGCACTTAGATGTTTTCTGTTAATTTCCAGAGGGTCATTTGGCAAGTTTGGCAATATAAAATGCTGAAGTAAAAAAGCAGAAAAAAATGATTGAAAAAAAATCAGATTGATCCCCACTATCAACATCGTGGGGATCATCCTTGACCAGAATACCAGCTGGACTCACCACATAAACACAGTGGCTACAAGAGCAAGTCAGAGGCTAGGAATACTGTGGGGAGTAACTCACCTCCTGACTCCCCAAAACCTGTCCACCATCTACAAGGCACAAGTCAGGAGTGTGATGGACTACTTCCCACTTGCCTGGATGGGTGCACCCCCAACAACAACTCAAGAAAGTGACACCATCCAGGACAAAAGAGCCCACTTGATTGGCACCATATCCACAAACATCCACTCCCTCCACCACCAATGACTAGCAGCAGTGTATACTATCTACAAAATGCACTGCAGAAATTCACCAAAGATTCTTAGAGAGCACCTTCCAAACCTGTGACCACTTCCATCTGGAAGGACAAGGACAGCTGATATATGGGAACACTACTACCTTCAAGTTCCATTCTAAGTCACTCTACAGCCTGACTTGGAAATATATTGCCGTTCCTTCATGGTTGCTGGGTCAAATCTTGGAATTCCCTCCCTAATGGCATTGCAGGTCAACCCATAGTAGGTGGACTGCAGCGTTTCAAGAAGGCAGCTCACCACCATCTTCTCAAGGGCAACTAGGCTTGGGTAATAAGTGCTAGCCAGCCAGCGACACCCACATCCCACAAACAAACTTTTAAAAATGAAAAGTCGGTAACAGTTTGAACACATCCCAAAATCCACAATTAGGATTGCCCTGGCAGACCCACTGTTTCATCCTGTTCCTGCTTCCTATTGTGATTCATATTTTTTCTCTTTATTCAGTCTCCCCCAACAGGTGGCCCTCAGCCATGTCTGACCCATCTCCCATACATTGCTCACACCCCTTCCCCTCCTTCGTAGAACAATGACAGGGTTCCCCTTGTTCTTACTTTCTTTCCTAATAGTCTCCCATTCACAGGATCATCCTCCAACATTTCTACAACTCCCCCAAGGCTGCTACCTACAAACACATCTACATTTCCTTCTCCAACTGTCAGCATTCTACTGAGACTGTTCCTTCTGTTACAACCTGGTCCACTCCTCCATCACTCCTAAAACTTCCTCATTTACACATGTCACTTTCCCATGCAATCATAGAAGCTTTGTTCTGAGCAGAGAGAACAAGTCTTCTCCCTTTCACATCTTAATTTACACCTATTTTACAGTTCGACTTATATTTATTATTTCACCATACATGGCAATCACATTGTTGTTTTCGCTGGGTCCCCATATCATCTGCTCCCCTCAGTCCTCTTCCACCTCTGTATAAAGTATGAAAAGCACAGGTTTTCAGTTCTGTTTTGTTCTGGAAAAATCATGTCAGACTTGAAACAGTAACTCTGTTTCTCCACAGATGCTACTGAGTTTCTCGAGCATTCTCTGTGTTTGTTTGTGATTTTCTTTCTTTGGTTTCCCATCTTGTCCCTGTCTGGCACAAACATGTCATTAATTGTTTTATTAGGGAAATTGAAACAAACCTCAGTGACCTACCATTCATACAGTACGTTTTGAGCTTGTATTCAAACAACTACTGACGTAAATTTGTCAAGCAAGCAGTAATTTTTTTTCTTCAGTCAGGAAGTAGAAAGAACCTTTTACTATCAATATCACATTTTTTTTGCTTTATTAAACTCCTTGAAACCCATCTAGCAAATTAAATTATCTTGCTTTTCAAAATTTGCGAACAGCCCTTGGTTATACTCAGATATCTGTCTAAAAAGGTGAACTTTGTAGCTGCGATTGAAATTATAAGCTTGAATTCTTTTTCAAACTGAGGACCAATTGCTCAGTTTCAAAGATAAGCAGAAATGAAAGAGACTATTCAACTGGTCTCTGCATACTTTGATTGAAGCTCCGAATCCCAATATTGTAGTATGTACTTTTGAAAAATTCCAGAGATTTTTGCTTGAGTAACCTCCATAGAACTCAACTCCAGGTATCAATCAGTCTGTGTAAAGATATTCTTAATGCCTTTTGCTAGTTTTATATACATGCTTGGCCAGCAGTCATGGCTTAATTTGACATTATGGACCAGCTTAACATTTTCCATTTCACTTAGTATTTATTACCTTTAAAGATCCCTTGTCATAAATCAGCCTTGCATTACCTTATATTTAGGATGACGTGATTTGACTGAAGTTTTACAAGGATAACTGAAGGATTTGAGAGAGTAGATACAATAAGAAAACCAGAATGGCTGGGGGTTGGGGTTGGGGGGGGGGGATGGTGGTGGTGGAATTTGGGAAACCTCTTCATAAAGATAGTGGAAGTCTAGAATTTGCTCAAAGTATGTGAATTCTGGTTCAATTGAATTTTTCAGTTGTGGAATCAACATTGCTGTTTAATGAAGTGACTTTCAGGCATGAAAAAAAGATTCCCAAGTCTTTCACAAATGCATTATGCTATCCTGGTATTGTTGATGTATATTACCTCCAGATCAAACAAAGCCTTAATTCCAAAATTCTAATCCTTGTTTTCAAATCTTGTCAAGGTTTTCCCCCTCCTCGGGGAGGATTTTTCATTTATTTTTATCCATGTCATGGCAGATATGTGAACTTAATTGGATAAGACACCATAAATCAAATTCTCGCCATTGAGAAAAACTGCAGTAATAAAGTTCTTTGCCTTCAGATAGCAGTGGAATATATCCCCAACATATGGCGAGAAACCTGTTGCTTGTATTTGCATCTTATTACTGTTGTAGTATTGCATGTACCTATGATTAGCAAGCATATACTTTTAAGAGGGCTGAGTGATGATATCATATGACATTATGTGAAGGTGCCAGTGTTGGTCTGGGGTGGACAAGGTCAGAAGTCAAATTGCACCGTCTTATAGTTCAACAGATTTATTTGAAATCACAAGTGTTGCTCACCATTTGTATGATCTTTTGATCTCTCTGCCCATTGAGCTCTCTGGCTATAAAGTTTGTGCCTGTGTGCTTCTCTCTCACTTCACCTGACGAAGGGGCAATGCTCCAAAAGTTTCTGATTTCAAATAAACCTGGTGTTGTCTGACTCTGGCTATGTGACATTATGCTGTGTGATACTGTGGTATAAAAATACTAGCTCCAATTTGAGTAACTACTATTGTACTTCGTAATATGTCAGGAAAGGCAATTTGACAATTGACCCATGAAGCAGTAGAGCTTCTGTGCTTAAATAAAGATCCCACTTCACACATCTGCTTGGAATCCAGGGAACTGAATCTTTCATTTCAAGGAATTTGAGGAAGTTGAGCGCCAGGTTTTCTAGTGGAAATGTTTCAAGTCATATTGACAAAACATCCATTGGTCTGCACACTTTCCACTCGTATCTTGTAATGTATGTGATTTCTATATACTTTAATATAGTTTAGTTTTGAGTACGGATTTGAATTAGTGGTATATGAATTTCTGTGTATTTGACAGAATTTAATGATTAAATTGCAAGTATTTTAGTAGGCATAATGATTTCTTGAAAACATTGTGAGAGAAGGACATTCCTTTTGTTTATTTTGGAAGAATATTACAAGTTAACAGATAATTGTTCTGCATTAGGCTTCAATTTAGAGAAGCAAGAAACTGATTTTTTAAATTTGACATGCAGAAACATTTGTCGTTTGGAAAAATAACGTATTTTCCTTCTTTACAGTTTGGGCAGTTGTGCTGGGTTTTTGCCTGAAACTGCATATGTAAAGCAGTTGATCTTGAGAAACAGAGAAGATATTTTAGAATTGGGTATAATAGGATACCTCATTGTAAGGAGTTTAGTGAATATTCAAGATACAAACTGTTTGGTTAAAACCAGGAAAAAGTTGAGAATATTTGGACTCAGTTATCTGAAGCCCCCAGAAAGAGGCCAGCAGATGTTTAAGATTGGGAATTGAAGCCACAGTTAAGAAAAACCCTGTGAAGGTGATGGAGTAGAGAATTCTCGCTGGTGTGAGGAATTGTTAAGTGGTGCTTTTGGAATTATTTAGATTATACTTTTACCATGTTTTTCAAAATCTTTGATATCATATTATTAGTAAATAGTTTGATTTGTAAACATAGAACATTGAACATTACAGTGCAGTACAGGCCCTTTGGCCCTCGATGTTGCGTCGCCCTTTCATACTAATCTGAAGCCCATCCCACCTACACTATTCCATGTACGTCCATATGCCTGTCCAATGATGACTTAAATGCATTTAAACTTGGCAAAGCATTCCATACCCTTACTACTCTCTGAGTAAAGAAACTACCTCTGACATCTGTCTTATACCTATCTCCCCTCACTTTAAAGTTGTGTCCCCTCGTGTTTGCCATCCCCATACTTGGAAAAAGGCTCTCCCTGTCCACCCTATCTATACCTTTGATTATCTTGTATGTCTCTATTAAGTCACCTCTCAACCTTCTTCTCTCTAACGAGAACAGCCTCAAGGCCCTCAGCCTTTCCTCGTAAGACATTACTTTCATACCAGGCAACATCCTAGTAAATCTCCTCTGCACCCTTTCCAAAGCTTCCACATCCTTCTTATAATGCGGTGACCAGAACTGTACACAATACTCCAAGTGTGGCCGTACCAGAGCTTTGTACAACTGCAGCATAACCTCCTGGTTCCGGAACTCAATCCCTCTATTAATAACATTATTTCTTTTGTAGAATAAACTTCTGCTTATTCTGAAAATCAAATCTGCAACATTACCTGCTTATGTTTCAGTGAGAGACTAAATTGTTAAATCCAAAATTTTAAAAATAACAGAATACAATGTATTAATCCAAATTTCATTCTGAGATCTGACTTCACTATTAAGATCAGCTGTGATCATAACAATTTGGGCTCTTGGCAGGATTTTTGAATTCATTGGATTTAAGATGGATCTAGGTCTTTATTTTTAAAGTAAAGTTCTGGACATAAAGCAGACTTGCTGTAGGATGGTTTATTATCGAAAATGGTTTTGAATGTTGCCATGAGTTCTTGGGAAGTCAAAGATATAACAGTGGATTATTTAAAAGCTTTGACTAAAGCTGAACTCAGAGAGTTGGCGTACATTGAAGGTAGAAGTAAAAGCAGGATGCTTCAAGTGATTCCTCAACTTTCAGAATTGGAAAAAAGGAAGCCTGAAATAGGTTGGATGAAAGGAGACCTGTCACAGCTGAAATTATCTAAGTTATAAATTAAAAGACTGGACTTAGAAAGAGAAGTGAAAATACTTGAAGAAGAGGAGAGAGAAAACAAAGGAGAAATCAAGTTCAGAAAACTTGACATAATAGGAAAGAGAAAGCAAAACAGAAAGAAATGGATGGGTGTTTTCTTTCAAAATTCCAAAGAGTTTTAGAATTGAGAGAAAATGAGTTTGCCAAAGAAAAAGCTAATAATAAAGAATAAAAAGCAAGGGAGTAGGTCAGATAATGATTCTGATCCCATTAAGGGATTGCATTTGGCTAAGTGTCTACATTTTAGTGCTTACATTTGATGAGGATGAAGTGAAAACATTTTTTAACCTCATTTGAGAAGGTAGCAAGACAAAGTGGCCAAGAGAAGTTTGAATTTTTACTGTTACAGAGTCTTTTGACAGCCATGACTGTGTATGGCCGTTTGTGAGAAGAACAATCTGCAGCACAGAAAACAAAAAGAGGCAATCCATTGTTGTATGGGCTCCTTCTTGAAGTGAGAAGAAAGAAACCTGATCTGAAATGTGTCCAATTTGCAAGAGAGGAAGAAATACTGTGGGTTCAGTGGTTTTGCTCACTCAAACAAGACAAGAACTTTCACAACATAACAGAAATTATGATCATGAATGAATTCACAATTAAGATTCCTGCAAGTTTCAAAACCTATCCTTCTGAGCCTCAAATATTCAGGTTCAGAGAAGCAATAGTTCTGGAAGATACCAATGATATTTTATACAGACAATTACAAGTGATACAATTGGTAAATGGGTATCCACAAGGAAAATGGAAGAATAAAAATAATCTGTAATTCGAAGAGGTACTTTTTTTTATAGGACAGAGAGTAGGACATCAAAGGAGAAATGTTAGAACCAAAAAGTGCTAATAGGTGATATATATACTTCCATGGTAATAAGTCTAGACATATGAAAGCAAATTGCTGAAAGTTAAATTGCAAAAGTGCTCTCTGGTTTTAGAAAGAAACATGAAATTTTGCATTTTGATGTATGTGGATTTGATTGCAAGATTTTCTGAACTTCAATCTTGTGTTTGCATCTTTAATGAATTGGTTTAGAAAGGGCAGAATATTTGAATGGATGCAAGAGTGTCAAATACTTTTGAAAACTTTAGATCTGTGCTGACATCGGCACTGGTTTTAGACAGGTCTAATTATGAGAAGTGTCACAAAGCTGGTCCCTTTTTTTTCTGAAAGCTGTTCCTTGCCTCAAGGAGCCTCTGCCCTTGATTTTTCTCAGAGGAGTAATAAACCGGGCCGGGCTCTGATCAGTCTGGCTTGGTCCAGGGATGGAAAGGATTTTGAAAGGTCTTTCGTTTATATGTAAACAGATGAGGATTCAGGCCAAAGTGGCCATGTTTTAGAAGTGACCTGAATAAAGAAAGGGGAATGATTGGCTCTCTAGCTAAGCTGAGCAGTTTTAGTTCAGTGTTGAACCACTTGGAAGTTCAACGAGGAGTTGTATAGAAACTCTCTCTCACTCTTTCCCCCTTCAACTTCAACCTGTAAGCATGTGTTCCATTTGAACTGGTTTTTAAAGAGAGTTTGCTTATTGGGACCGTTGTATATATTTGGAACAGCATAATTAAGTCTAGTTTGGATAGACTGAGTTCTGAAGGGGCTTTTCAAATTCTGTTCTTTGTGTTTCATTGTATAATTTTGTGAATAAATTTTTGTTTGTTTTAAAATCTAGTAGTCAACCTAGCTAACTTACTCTGGGTAATTTTCACTGTGCACTTACCAAAACAAATTGCAAAGTTATGGTCTGGTGCTGTCTGCTTAAGAATGTTTTGAGTGGTCTGACTTAACAGAACAATTCAAATTGACTTTTGATCTCAGTGTGAGTGCTGGTTTATAACAAGAGATGGGGATTTAAAGGCTTATCATTTATCTTACAAAGAAACTGCACGTGTGCAGAAATATGCCACAGTGGCAAAAGAGACATTGAGTCTTGTGTAGGTGTCACATCATTTAAAATGTACATCAGCAACAAAGTGGACAAAACTGTTATTTATGGTGACCAAATTCATTTAATTGTCTTAGAAAATTTTCTGGATGAGATCTTACAATTCTTTTGATGGAACTTAATTTTTTAACAGCATAATTTGAAAATTGTTCATGAGTCTGGAAAAGAAATTATAAGAATGGATTTAATCAAGAACACATCTGTATGGTAGTTATGTAGTGCTCATGAGCTGACATAAAATAAGGTTGATGTGCAATTCCGTCAATGTTTAATGTCAATGTATTACTGTTTGTGTAACAATAGTGTTAATCTAATTACTATTGGTGTAGCAATAGGGTTTAGCTAATTATTGTTGAGTAATGAAAATGCCTGTTAAAGTTACATTTTCATTCTTCCTTGGGAGGAGGTGATGTATGGTTTGTTATTTACACATAATTAAATAAAATTTATTTTTGCATTTGAAGCAATCGCATCTGATTTTTCCATGCGATCTGAAGGGGTTTAATGGTTGACTTAGAAATATTCCTGTAGAGATGGTTATTTCTTTTACAAAACAGAGGGGAGAGAAAGACTTTCTTCAGAGTATTGAATTTTGTTTATCGTGGGAGAATTTTATGAGGTAACATGGTAAACAGTTCTACATTAGATTCCAGTTTAGAAGATCAGAGATTTTGTTATTGGTCTGGGGAAATATACACAGCTTGAAAGCATTTTTTAAAGTTTAAGTTTGGGTTGTTCTGCAATGTTTTTGTCTGAAGTGTGGTATGCAGGATGTTATGCTAAACTGATACTATTACAATTTAAGTCACATCTCAGACTGAAATTTGGCTTGAAAGATTATGTTTTGTTTTGATTTAAACAAACTAATCTGTCACTGAAACAGAAGCATGTAGTATTGCAGAATTTAACAACAGAAAGAAAGTTTATAAACCAATGAAATGCAAGTATGATACAAAAAAACTATAAAATTTACCCATAGCACAAACTCAAACACACAGTAAAATTATAATCTCATTAATCCCAAAACATAATTCACAAATTCCAAAAATTAAACAACATACTTTGTACATGACCTAAGATAATCTCTTGGACAATACTGTCACCAATATTCCAGTACCTTCATGTACATGTTTCATTAAAAATTCACAGATCCTTCTTAAATTCACATCCCATCAAGAGCCCCCACTTTATCATGATCCGATCTGATAGTAATAACACCATAAGACTATGAAATGTAGCAATAGACATAGAATATTCAACCCATTGAGTCTGCTGTGCCACTCAATGGGGTCATGGCTGATTTCATTATCCTCAATTCCACTTTTCTGCCTTTTCCCCATAACCTTTGATTCCCTTACTGATTAAAGATCTATCCATCTCAGCCATGAATGTACTCAATGACCCTAGTCTCAATATCCCTCTCTGCTAAAGAATTCCTCAGATTTACAAGCCTCTGATAGAAGAAATTCCTCTTCATCTTCATCTTAGTTTTGTGATCCTTTATCTTGAGATTATAAGCTTTGAACTTGACTATCTGACAAGGGGAGTAACCCTGTTAAGTCCTTTAAGAATTTTCTATATTTCAGTAAGGTTGTCTCTCATTCTTCTATATTTCGATGAGTACAGGCCCCATCTACATAACCTCTCCTCATATGATAGTGGGGCAGCATGGTGGCTCAGTGGTTAGCACTGCTGCCTCATAGTGCCAGGGGCCCAGGTTCAATTCCAGTCTTGGGCAGCTGTTAGTGTGGAGTTTGCACATTCTCCCCGTGTCTGCGTGGGTTTCCTCCGGGTGCTCCAGTTTCCTCCCACAATCCAAAGATGTGCAGATTAGGTGAATCAGCCATGCTAAATTTCCCATAGTGTTAGGTGCATTAGTCAGAGGGAAATTGGTCTGGGTGGGTTACTCTTCAAAGGATCGGTGTGGACTTGTTGGACTGAAGGGCCTGCTTCCACATTGTGGGGAATCTAATCTAGTCCCTGCGTACCTCGAATCAGCTTCACGAACATCCTTTGTGCAGCCTCCAATACCAGTGT
Organism: Chiloscyllium plagiosum; assembly: GCF_004010195.1. Lineage (NCBI taxonomy): Eukaryota > Metazoa > Chordata > Chondrichthyes > Orectolobiformes > Hemiscylliidae > Chiloscyllium > Chiloscyllium plagiosum. The sequence goes on along the minus strand of NC_057721.1, from coordinate 36,195,225 downwards.
AATTTTCCTTAGATAAGGGGCCTAAAACTATTCACAGTACTCCATCTGTGGTCTGACGAATGCCTTGCACAGTTGCCACAAGCCCGCACTACTTTTAAATTCCATTCCCTTTGAAGTAAAAACCAGCGCTCCACTTGTCTTCCCGATTATCTGCTTGGTTTGGATGCTAGCTTTCTGTGATTCATGGATGAGGAGTCTCAAATCCCTTTGTTCAGTAGCTTTCTACAGTCATTCTCCATTTAAATAATAATCAATTCCTCTATTCTTGCTGCCGAAGTGCATAATCTGTGGGCTGGCACCACAGCTCAGTGGTTAGCACTGCTGCCTCACAGCACCAGGGACCCAGATTCGATTCCAACCTTGGGTGTGGAGTTTTCACATTCTCCCCGTGTCTGCTTGGGTTTCCTCTGGTTGGAGGAGAAAGTGATGACTGCAGATGCTGGAGATCAGAGCTGAAAATGTGTTGCTGGAAAAGCGCAGAGGTCAGGCAGCATCCAAGGAGCAGGAGAATCGATGTTTCGGGCATAAGCCCTTCTTCAGGAATCATGGGCTTATGCCCGAAAAATCGATTCTCCTGCTCCTTGGATGCTGCCTGACCTGCTGCGCTTTTCCAGCAACACATTTTCAGCTCTTTCCTCTGGTTGCTCGGGTTTCCTCCCACGGTCCAATGATGTGCCAATTAGGTGGATTGACCATGCTAAATTGCCCATAGTGTCCAGGGATGTGCAGGCTAGATGGATTAGCCATGGGAAATGCAGAGTTACAGGGATTGGATAGGTAGGTCTGGGTAGCATGCTCTTTGGAAGGTTAGTGTGGACTCAATGGCCAAGTGACCTGCTTCCACATTGTAGGGACTTCATGAAGGGTGGCACGATGGCTCAGTGGTTAGCACTGCTGCCTCACAGTGCCAGGGAACTGGGTTCGATTCCAACCTCGGGCGACTGTCTGTGTGGAGTTTGCACATTCTCCCTGCGTCTGAATGGGCTTTCTCTGGGTGCTCCAGTTTCCTCCCACAATCCAAAGATGTGCAGGTTAGGTGAATTGGTCATGCTAAATTGCCAATAGTGTCCAGGGATGTGTAGGTTAGGTACTTGGGTACATATTGAGAAAGTGAGGTCTAGGTAAGTTATTCTTCAGAGGGTCAGTGTGAACTTGTTGAGCTGAAGGGCCTGTTTTCACACTGTAGGGATTCTATAAAATAAAAATAAACATACATTTCTCCATGTTATATTTAATTCTGTAATTGTTTGCCCACCCACTTAGCCTGTCCATATCCCTCTGCAGACTGTAACAACTCACCATTTGTCTTCCCACCTATTTTTGTGCCATCCACAAACTTAGCTATAATTTATTAATTTTTCTCATCCAAATCGTAAATATTAATATTTTGCTCCCTTTGCCACACCAATAGTTAAAGATTGCCAGTTTGAAAATACCCTCCTTACCCCAACTCTGTCTTCTCTGAGTTAGTCCTAGATCCATGCTAATATACAACCTCCAACACAACGGGTTCTTGTTTTATTATGTAAACTAATGTGTGGCACCTCACCAAATGCCTTCTGAAAATCCAAATATATTATACCTACTATATCTCCTTTATCTACCCTGCCTGCTCTCTCCTCAAACAATTCTAGTAATTTTGTCAGGCATGATTTCTCTTCATGCTGACACTGCTTGATCATATAATATATTTCTAAATGCTCTGCTATTACATTCTTTGTCATCGACTCTAACATTTTCCCAATGGCAGACTTTAAGCTAACTGATCTTTAGTTACCTGTTATTGTTTCCTTCCCCTGATAAATAAAGGTGATACCTGGGATGTTTTCAAAGCCTCTAGCACTTTTTCAGAATCTAAGGATCTAAGTTTACTGCCAGTGTACCCTCTATCTCTATAGCTATTTCCATTAATTCTATCAGATCCAGGGGATATATTGGTCTTTACCTGATTAGTTTCCTGAACATTTTTTACCTCATGATAGTAATTGGATTTATTTCATGTCTTTTTGCCCCTTGTCTATATAGTTATTTTGGGATGTGCATCGTGTCTTCTACTGAAAAGACTAATACTAAGGTATTTATTCAACTCCTCTGCCATTTCCTGATTTCTCATTATTATTTCCTTAGCCTCATACTCAAGATTATGGTCAGATTAGCTTTGTTTTTTGAAACATATTTTAATAATCTCTTGTTGTTCATCTTGATGTCACTTGTAAGTTTACTATCAACGTTTATTTTCTTGCTCTTAATTTTTTTGGTCAACTTTTGTTGGTTTTAAAACGTTCCCAATCACCTAGATCACCACTATTGTATGTTTTTATTTTCAATCTGGTGCTATCCTTAACTTCCCTGATCAGTCATGGTTGGCTACCCTCTTCATAGAATCCTGCTTCCTCACTGGACTATGTCTTTGATGTCAGCCATGATTTACTTTATTAAAAGTCTGCCATTGATGCTCAACCATTTTTGCTGCTAAACTTCTTTCATAGTTCACTCCAACCAGTTCTGCCATTATTCATTTGTGATTACTCTTATTTAAGATTAGCACTATTGTTCATGACCAAAGCGCCTCTCCCTCAATCTCAATGCTAACTTCTACCATATTATCATCATTGTTTCCCAGGAAATCGTTTGCTCTGGTGTCATTCATTAAAACTTCCTCATTATATGCACCAAATCCAAAAATGCCTGAACCCTGGAAGGATCCATAATGTCTTGTTCTTGGAATCTGTCACAAATACTTCTATGTATTCTTTCTCATGACTCCATCTGCCAACCTAATTATCCCAATCTACATGAAGATTCATCCATGATGAATGTACTGCCTTTATTACATGCCCTCTATCTCCTGATGTATACTCTATCCCACTGAATATCTACTGCTAGGGGGCCACTGGACTATTCTGACCAGTGACTTCTTGCCCTTTTCCTTTTCCCGAATGTTCTTGGCAAGGTGAACATGGACAAGAGGTTTCCTCTTATGGTTGAGTCCAGGATTGTGTGCTACAGTTTTAAAATTTGTGATTGTCCCTTAAGGATTGAGATAACCACATAATATTTACAACACAGAAGGTGGTCTTTCTGGCCATTGTGTCTGCACATCTCCACTGCGCAGGATGACATGATGCCATTGTGTTGTCTTTTCCCCCGTACCCTTGCACATTGTTTCTGCTCAAATGATTGTCCAAGCCCTCTTGTATGCTTCAGTTGGCTCACTCCCACCAGGCAATTCATTTCAGATGGGAAACATTATTTGTGTGCATAGTTATGTTTCATATCACAGTTATAACATTTGCAAATTATTTTAAAATGATGCCCACTTGTTTCCAAGCTTTGTACACTATCCAGATCTCTCATGATTTATAAACTTCTCAGATTTCCATTTAGCCTTCTTTTCTCTGTGACAAAAGTCTAACCTCTCCAATCTATCATCATAACATAAATTTTTCATCCCTGAAACTACTTTTGTAAAGCTCTTCTGCAGTCAGTCTCTTCTAATTCTCCTTGTAGTGTGGCACCTAGAACTGTACACTGTACTCCAGCTGAGGTCTAGTGTTGTGGAAAAATTCAGCATAACCTCCTTCTGCTTGTACTCTCTGTCCTGCTTAGTAGAGTCCAAGACTTGTCTATATCCTTTTAGAGTTCTACACTGTCCTCACACAACAATTAGAAGCATTGTGAACTCCAGTCATTTCTGATAAAATTTGATAGTTCCGTTCCCAGGCGATCCCGCATTATAAGAAATCGCCTAATAGCAGTGTCATTTAAACTAATGGGACCAGGATCACATTATAGCCAATACAGGTAAGGAAAGTTTGCATTGTACAAGTAATGGTCTAAATTCTTCAATCATGTTAAAGCTAATTTGCATTGAAGAAATGTGAGTTATAGCAGAATCTGTATTATCTATGAATTTGTAAATTTTCCCATGGTCACCAAGATCTCAATCATAAATATATTTCAGGAAATGCAAGTCTCTCAATACCAAGCCTGGGGAACTCCACTACAAACCTTCCGCTAGCCTGAAAAATATCTATTTGCCATTGTTCTGTGTTTCCTGTTACTCAGGCAGTTTTGTATCCATGCTGTGACTGTTCCTTTTATTCCATGAGCTGTAACTTTACAAGTCTGTTGTGTGTCACTGCACCAAAGGCTGTTTGAAGTAAGAAGAATTTGTTTTCCTCTTAAATGGTTGTGCAACTTTTGGGGATGGCTGTCATTGAAGCTTTTTAAGGCACAGGTCAATACATTCTTATTACCAAGAGATTCAATGATTATTGAGGTTGAGAGGAATATAGAAGCACAAACACATCAGCAATGATCTTATTGAATGATGGTGTATTTTCAATGTCTGAATGAGCTACTTCTCCTATCTTGTATGGTTGTAGGGAGCTTATCTAATCACTTAGCATAAGTCACATGATATCTTGGAAATTGTTTCTTGACCTAGTGTTTTAAAAAATAAGTTTTACTGACCCTTAAAAGAAAAAAAAAAACACCTTCATAAGATTGAAAGCCAAAAGCCCATTTACTTTTACATTAGAATCAAACTTCCCAAATAATATTAACATATTATGAAACTTCATCATAGTTGTTGTTGTAATACTTGATTTGACTCTGACTCTGCCTGTATTGCCTTCTCCATCATATCTTTGTTTCTTCCTCTATACTTAAATCTCATTCCTTAAGAATTTAGACTGCTGGTGCCTCAGCGTCTGGTACCAGTAATGGCAATGCACTCAGGACCCATCAGAGGTCATAGTGCATGTACCAGTGCTGTAATTCACTTTGAAGTTTAGCTTAAGTGGGCTAATATGGGCAACTTACCAACATGCCTACCCACGAATTGTTATGCTGTTTAATCGCTGGTATAGCTCAATGATTAACAGTATAACCTATTCTATCCAAAGGCAAAGAACGATTGCTACTGTGTTAGAAAATGTAACAGTAGCGATAGTAGCACCCAGGTACACATCCTACAACATATGTTTGAAGTGGTATTTCATTTTTCTGCTGTCGTAGAAAGTAATGGTCCTGAATGATTTCATATTCATGTTACATTGAGCTCCATTCATTTTGTTGATGTCACATAGTCTGTGGGTGGAGGATAAAATCCAACACTCGCCTTCACAGGAAGCAGGAGAAAGTGAGGACTGCAGATGCTGGAAATCTGCAGGAAGCAGCCCTATAATGTACACACCCTGAGAATCCTTGTAATTAGGTCTAATTTGCCATGTAGTTGTATTTACGATAACACCCAATAAAACATCTTGTTAACTAAGCTTCATACCTCTTCTGGAAAGATTCTTCAATCACGGATCCTTTCCAACTGATCAGTAGACAGGTACGGACAAAGTATAGGCAAAGGAGGATTGGTGGCTGCAAATTATTTCAAACAACCCTTTCTTTGAACCACATACTTGCAGAGGTGACAGATACATTGAGATCCCAGTGATGGCAATCAGGGTAATACTATAACTGCTACCTATTTCCAGGTCTGTGGCAATGCTCTTTAAGGTTGAGGATATTTGGGAGTTCATTACAAGCTAACGTTAATCTATTTTGCACAGCTGCATATTCATAGCTGTTACATAAAATTTTATTCAGAGGTCATCCTCCATCATTTGTATAGTTTGGTGTATGACATGTAATTCTCATAATGGAAACTTAATTTTTAAGCTTCTGCATCCCTTTAAATGGCTGCTGGAATCCTTTAGGTAGTTATAAGAATATGAAGAGCCCTATTCACATTGTGCAAGTTATCAGTAGTAGGGAACAGTACATATGGGAACTCCAACAGTACAGATAATTAGGTATGTTCTTGAAGTTTCAATATGACAGCACAATTACCATGCCACAGAAGCTGAGTATCTGGGCAAGTGCTCTAATGACAACTGGGAGATATTTGCAAGGAAACCTCATCAACTGCTTTTGACCTGAGTTTAATGGGTCTGTTATGAGATCAGTTGGAAAGTTTTTGTTCAATAGCATTTATTTTTAACTTGGGCTATCAACTGCAATAAATTTCTAATGATAACTGAGTTACAATTGAAGACAACTGAAGGTCAACAACAACATATTATTTCAGTACAATGTCAATTCATTTGAATTCATTTGCAAATAAAAAAGTATACTTTCATGCTTTTCTTCCATTTGGAACAGTTTCTGAATTTACCAAGCATGCGTATACATTTCAGTCCAATTCACACATATTTAATTTTTACTATCGAATAGTACTGCAAATGAATCTACTATATTAATAGAAGTAACTTGGGCAATTTGTATTCAGTACGTATTGGTTATACAGTGCACACAATTATATTCCAAGATGAAAAAAAACAAAACATTTTGACATTCCTTCAGTTGTTGTCCTTTTTTTGGTTATTTAATAATGTTTTCAGATCTGAGGAAATTTTTAAACATCAGATTAAAAATACAAATATTTAGTTTTGTTGCCAATCTGAATTCTCCAATGTCATGTATTACTGTAATTATTCAAACTGATATAAATATATATGAGGTTGTTTTTGATAACATGATTTTTTCTTCTGATCTATTAAGTGACAAAGAATGTGATTGAATGTTGAAAGTCTTTTTTTTAAAAACTTAAACAGTGTGAGGTCTAATATCATTACCTACACAATATACCTAAGGGAATTACTAGATGATCAGAGATTATAGTTGCTATTGCTCTGAATTGATGCCTCTGCAGTAAATTGCCTTTGTTCTGAAAATGCCTGTGGTACATTTTTAGTTATTACATTGGCAGTTTCTTGAATTGAATCAACAAAACATATGTGGTCAAGCAGATAATAATCATTTAGCACTGGTTTGATTTGAGCTGTCTAAAATAAGTTTTAGTGTGTTTCTGGTTTAGCTTCAGGGAGGATGTCCATACTGGAGACTGTCATCTATCTTCTTTGTTGGTGTCTAAGATGCTTCATTAGAGTGAATAAGATGAATGTTGGAAAACATTAGAAATCTCCATTAAACATTCATGAAATGTTTCTGGAGAAAATTATTGCTCATCCTACCACCAGATAATTTACAGCCAGTGCACTTGTATTTATCAGTTTTACATAAATTCTATCAGCTGACAGCACCTCTCTTACTATTTCACTGTTTCAAGCACTGCAGAAAGCATTTTGTGTCAAACAGTTTGACTTATGTTTGGTCTTTGAGACCATAGATATCACACATCCAAGGCTGAGGCTTGTTTGAAAATGAGCCTCATTGTTGCAAATTGTATTCTTGAGGTATGTTTTGGAAGAGGGAAGGATATGAGATGCAGTTAATTGTGGGATGGTGGCTCCTCCCATTTCTCCAATAAACTTCAAACAAAATGTACTTAATATTCTCTTGAGGAGTTAGCTGTTGCAACTATGAAGGTTTCTGAGCAGAATAGGCCATATATCTCCTTCAAACAGCATAATCCATTTTCGGAGATCTAAATCGGTATTGATCTTTGTATGGTGCTTAATGGTAATATTAGATTGCTATGGTTTTGAACATATTTTCAATGCCGTTCAGACATAGGGAGATTGGTATGGTGTAAATTAGACCTCTGAATCATTACCTTTCTAAGAGGCCAGTGCAATGTCAGTCTTCAGGGCACTATTAACAATAATTTGGGCATGTTTTTTATTTGCTTTGGAAAAATATTCAAGTGGTTTTCAAATCAAAGTTGGGTTGAGGAATGGTAGCAATGGAGTCAAATCTGGAACATGGATCAGCTCCTTTAATATGGCAATAGGGAGAGTATTCCTGTTCTTCCCGTCCTGTATGCAGGGAGAATAGGAAAGCTGAATATTACTTAATGGGGAAAGATTGCAGAACCCTGGAGGATTTGGGAACTCTGGTGCATGAGTCACAAAAATTAGCATCCAAGTTCAGACGGCAACAGGGAAGACAACTGGAATGTTGGTGTTTTTGAAAGGCAATGTAGTATAATAGTAGACATCTAGCTAAAACAATACAAGGCACTAACCAGATCACAGCCAAAATACTGTGAATGGTTTGGTCTCTTTCTCTAAGAAAAGAAAATACTGGCATTGGAAGCAGTCCAGAAAGAGTTCACCAGATTGATCCCAGGCATGTGGGAATTTTCTTAAGAGGAGTTAGAGTGAGCTGGGTTATATGAAGTAGAGTTTAAAAGATGAGAGGAGACTTTATTGAAACATATTAGATCTTTAGGAGGTTTGGTAGCATTGTTGCAGGGAGGTTGGTTTCCTTTCTAGGAGTATCTGGGAGCAGAGGGAATACTTTCAGAGTAAAGATCTAAGACAGAAATGAGAAAGATTTTATCCCTCAAGAAAGGGTTGTGAATCTGTGGAATTCTTTACTGCAGAATGCTGTCATTAAGCTAGCTCAAGGCTGAGATGGACAGATTTTTAATCAGTGAGGGAATCAAGAGTTATAGTGAAAAAGCAGGAAAGCAGAGTGAGGATTACTAGATCATCCATGATCTCATTGAAGAGCTTGCTCAGTATTGAGTTGTGATGAGTTCCACCCAACCTGATGATGTCATCTACTCTTTGCATAGAAAAAAATGTTAGTCTTGAACAAAATCCTGATGAAGATATATGACATAGTTGGCTCCTGTCATGATTTAACGTGATGATGTTGATTCATTACTATCATTTAATAAATTATCCCTTGTTACATAGAAAAAAAATCCTCTTCTAGTTCTAGACTGTATAGTGGGCTGTCCTCTATCACTGACAATTAGACAGGCTCCAGATTTAGTACAGAAAAGAGAAGTGGGGGCTCTTCTGGTGCCGTGGTAATCTCCTTACCTCTGAGATAGAAGGCCCCAGTTCAAGATAAACCTGATCTACCTGTTTGTTGTAACAGATCAGAAAAGGCAGATTAAAAATAGCTGTTCTGAAGAAATCTTTTGGTGATATCTGAAGGGTTTTTGTTGTACAATGATGAAGTCCTGATCTGACCCCCTTGCACTACGCCCCAGAAGGTCACAGTTCTGAAAAAGTCAATACCAAATTGTTAAAAATGTTTGCTTATCAGCCTGTACAGTACAGAGATGTTATTGCACACTTTTGGAATAGGTGGGATTTGGAGTAAGGACACTACCACTCTGCCACAAGAGCCCCTTGTTGAGCTGTAAACACTTAGCCATGTATGAGGACCTATTGGAGACAGTTGTGACATCCTGGCTAATGATGCCTCACTAACTTATGTAAATTGGGTCTATTTCTATCATTATAATTAGCTATCTCTTGCTAATAAGAGAAATGTATTTTCTTGTTAAGACCTCATAGTGATCTACCCTGTATGTAGATAGGCATTTAAGCTAAGATCAAATATTGTATAGTCCCCAACTGTAAGGCATGGACTCTTCTAGTAGTGGTAGTTTGGGGGAGTTCAAATTCCACCTGCTCTAGTGGTGTGTAATAACATCTCTGAATGCATTGATCTATAAAAGGCAAAGTGAGATCTTGTGGACAGTGGTAGTGTTGCTACCTCTGGGCTAGGCAGTCTAGGTTCAAATCCTGGATATATGTCATAACATGACTGAAAATTTGATTTTGAGGACTTCGATGGTACAGTGGTAGTGTATCTACCTCTGAGCCAGAAGGTCTGGGTTCAAGTTCCAGTTACTCTATCACAAAACACATACATCATAATACATCTAAGCAGATGATTGAAAGAGTCTGTGGTTGAAAATCAGTACAATAAAAATTAGAAAGTACGATTGCTGTCAGCAAACTATCCTAGTCAGAAGCCCCAGTAGTTGATAACTCAAAGATTTGACAAGCTGCAGTACTGGTAACTGAAAATATGATACTTCCTAAATCTTTATTTATTTACCTCCATATTGCAGGTAATTGTGCTGCTTTCCAAGCATAGCTCAGGTCAAACCCATCTTGGTATGAGGAGCATCAAGGAAATAACAAGTCCTTGACATGTAAATATAAAGGGCCTAGAACCTGCTTCAGGTATGAGTAAAATATGATATTCATTTGTTCTTATCCAATTTGATATGTAGAGTGTTTTAGTTAGAAATGTGTACATGTTTCCTGCCTATCTTTATGGGGGCCTAGTATTCTGCGTAGGATGCAATGTGACCAAATGTTAAGGCTACTCGATGCCATATTATGGTTCCAAATAACCTCTGTCCATTTTATTCTGTCTAGAATTAGATGTCCATGGAATAAACTAAAGGTAAATGTACTATTAAAAACTGGACAATTCAATAGGTTGACAACAGAAGATGCATTTGCAATGTTTGTAAATGAAAATGAATAATTGTAAATCGAAGACAACATCGAGTCATAGAGGTGTACAGCATGGAAACAGACCCCCTGGCCCAACTCGTCCATACCACCCAGATATCTCAAACAAATCTAGTCCCACCTGGCAGCACCTGGCCCATATCCCTCCAAACCCTTCTTATTCATATACCCATCGAGCTGCCTTTTAAATGTTGCAATTGTACCAGCCTCCACCACTTCTTCTGGCAGCCCATTCCACATATGCACCACCCTCTGTGTGAAAAAGTTGTCCCTTTGGTACACCATAGTGTGGCTACTGTACTTGGGAGAAGAAGAACAGAGATTGGTCATCTCCAATCAGGTCTTCATACCAGTAATGACTAGTCATGTGGGTGAATATAAATTTCTTTCAAAGCAGAGAGCTATTTGTATTGGAGACATTTGTAAGTTGCTGTCAAGTCATACATTACAGAAGACACCCTTTGGCCCATTGAGTAGCAGTATTTTGTGCAAGTTTCAGTCAACCTCCCATTTTGTCTTGTGGATTTTGTGTAATTGGGAAGGGAATCTTGTGTGTTTCATAAACAAACAAATCTCAGGTTGAGCCAAGCTCTGCATCATGTATAACAAAAACAGAAGTTTCTGGAGAAACTCAGCAGGTCCGGCAACATCTGTGGGTAGAAAGTCTCAGGGTCAAGGTTTCAATTCTGGTGACTCTTCATCTGCTGCTAGACCAGCTGAATTTCTCCAGAAATTTCTGCTTTTGTTTCTGATTTCCAGCATCAACCATTCTTGGTTTTATTCTGCATCATGTGCATCTTACTTTTGTAATTCCTGAAGTTCAAGAACTATTGTAAGTTGTTGGAAAGGAATCGAAAACACTACAACTCAAAAGCACTGTGGATATTGCCTCTGATCATTTTGCTGGTGCCTGAAAGTAGACTGATGGGATGATAATTGATTGTGTGGATTTGTTCTTTTTTAGTGGACATAATGTATTCAGGTAATTCCCACATTTTCTTATAGATGATCATATTGTTGCTGTATTGGAGCAGTTTGGGTAAGAGTAAGGTTAGTTATGGAACACAAGCCTTCACTCCAGTTCACGGAATGTTGTCAAAGCTCATTGCCATTGCACTATCCATCATCTTCAATGTTTCTTGGGAGGCTGTGTTTGCTGACACTGACATGTGTATGCTATGTGCATGTGTAGAGAAATCAGGGAGATGTTTCTGGAGTTGGTGGAAGAGATCAGGAGGGAAACAGAAGAGAGAAGGGGCAGACCCTGGGGTCTGTGAGAGAACCAGATGAGGAGTTGGGGAGCTGGAAGAGAGCCATTGGCAGAGATCAGAGAAGGGAGAGACAGACGGAGAAAGGGCCTCCAGGTTCCTGGACCATGCTTGACCCCGTACTGGGCCAAATCTGCGCCACCTCCTCTTGGCTCCTGGGCTTTATTTGTCATCAACTACCCACCCACCCCAACCCCAACCCCATCCCCCCTAGGAACGTTGACCCTCTTCCCTTTTCACTGTGGGGGCTCCCTCCCCACCACAGAAACCCAGTTCAAAACCATAGAGGCACAGCAATGCATTCAGGCATGTTGTCACACATAAAGTCTACACGATGACGTCAGTATTTAGTACCATGCATTCCCCAATGAATATGCATCCATCTTTGCTGGTATCAAGTAGACACTGCCTTCTTGATATCATGCAGAGTGGATGAAATTGATTGAAAACTGTTCTGTGTGATGCTAGGAATCTCAGGAAGTTCAGGTGGAAATCAGCCTAGTATTTCTGGTTGAAGTTGGTTACAAATGCTTCAGCCTTGACTTTTGTATTGATCTGTTGGGCTCCACATCATTGAGATTGCAATTGTTTCCGACCCCCCCCCCCCCCCCCCCCCCCCCCACCTCTTCTAATGGATTATTTAATTGTCCAGCAACACTCATGGTTGGATATGGTGGGACTGGAGAACTTAAATTTACTTCATTTGTTGTGAGATCACTTGAGTTTGTTTATTGACAGATGTATATTTAGTAATTTATTGACATTTTTAAGAATGTATACTTAAACAGTTTGTTCCAAGAAACTAATTTGATGTGGTACAATCTGTGACACATTTTGTGAAAGGGACAGGCTTGATGGTCTCAGGGCTTTTACCTTCTTTGATGGTTTCTGCCTGCAGTATAATACAAGAAATGTTAAGATAACATTATACTTAATGTGTTAAGCAAGGTATTACTAGCCTTAACAACCGAATTGTGGTTTGGTTCTCCTCATAATATCTTAATTTCTTCATGTTCGTCTCAGGATTATGCACAGAATATTTGTTCTAAATTTCAAGAAGCATCCTGTGGGATTAAATAAATTTCTTCTTGTAAAAGGTCAGGGCAGAAATAAATTGAAGCCCCATTTTTAATTAATTTTCAGCTAGAAAATGTAATTGCCATCAGGCTGATTCTGTCAGTCCACTGAACCTGCCTAAAGGCAATAGCACAATTTCTTTTTCTCTGGCTTCTGTTCTTGTTACCATAACTCCAAACCTTTCACAGAAGCATTGTATCAGATACTTAAAAAAAATCTTTCTTTTAAGACAAAAAACAAGCCTGGTTTATTGCCCAGATAGTATCCAGAACTCTCCCACAAGCAGCATTGCTCACTCTTCACAGATTTCTTCTCTCACGCAATTCTTAATGTCAGCCTGTTTCATCCCGAAGTTAGAAATCACACAACACCAGGTTATAGTCCAGCAGGTTTAATTGGAAGCACTAGCTTTCGGAGCGCCGCTCCTTCATCAGGTGGTTTTGGAGTACACAATTGTAAGGCACAAAATTTATAGCAAAAATTTACAGTGTGATGTAACTGAAATTATACATTGAAAAATACCTTGATTATCTGTTGAGTCTTTCATCTGTTCGAATACCATGATAGTTTCACTTCTTTCATGTACTTCCAATTAAACCTGTTGGACTATAACCTGGTGTTGTGTGATTTTTAACTTTGTACACCCCAGTCCAACACTCCAAATCATGTTTCATCTCATGCTGCCAATGATAGGACACAAGGTTCCTTACATATTGTGTAGTAGAAAATTATACTTTTACTGCTTGAATTATATGTAAGTGAATGATTTCAATTCGCCAAATCTCCAAAGTATATGAACATTGATATCACATTGATGGAGTGGAATGTCTTTCTCTTAATAAAGCCAGGGAGCCTTGAAGATCACATGCCACTACCTATTACAAGGAAAACAGTTTAAGGGAAGGTTAGGAGAAAGGCAATGGCTGACATTTAAGGAGATATTTAATAATTTTCAACAAAGGCAAAAACCACAGAGGAATAAAAACCTTAGAAGAAAAATGCACAACCTGTGGCTAAATAAAATAATTACAGATAGGATCGAGCTAAAAGAAAAAGATTACAATTCTCTGAAGAATGGTGGGACAGCAGAAGATTGAACAGAATTTAAAAATGACAAGAGAATGAGTTAAAAAAGGGGAGAAATTTAAGCATGAGAGAATGCTAGGTAGAGATAGGAAGAGTTTCTACAAGTATTTGAAAAGGTAAAGATTAACGAAAGTGAACATTTGTCCTCTGAAGAGTGAATCAGGGGAATCAATAATAGGAAATTTTTAAAAATGAAGCAGTGAGCTGACAAAGACACTGCCCCAGTACCGTTCATGTGGAGTCTGTCGCAATTGTGCACATCCCACTTTCCCCAACCCGGGTGTCAGTGCCCCACTAACCAGAACCCACTTTCAGTCTTTGAACTACATATTCATCTCTCTCATTTGAATATTAAGTCCATGAAAGCCCAAGATATAAAAATTAGGCAACAGAAGTCAGAAATGAATGACCCATGTTTTACTACCATCATGATATTTTACACATGATTTGCAAGAAGACACTAAATGTGACCTTGCGAAGTTTACTGACTGGAGAAAAGAGAAAATATAACATAGAACAGTTCAGGCCCTTCGGTCCTTAATGTTGTGCCAACCTTTTATCCTCACTCTAAGATCAAACTAACCTATGTATCCTACATTTTACTATCGTTCATGTGCCTATCCAAGAGTTGCTTAAATGTCCCTAATGTTTCTGACTCTACCACAACTGTTGGCAGTGCATTCCATGCACCCAACACTCTCTGTGTAAAGAAGTCACCTCTGACATCTCCCCTAAACCTTCCATCAATCACCTTAAAGGTATGCCCCCTCATGATAGCCACTTCCGCCCTGGGAAAATGTCTCTGGCTAGCTACTCTATCTATGCCTCTCAACATCTTGTACACTTCTATCAAGTTACCTCTCATCCTTCTTTGCTCCAATGAAAAAAGCCCTTGCTCCCTCAACCTCTCTTCATAAGACATGCCCGGCAGTCCCAGCAGCATCCTGACAAATCTCCTCTGCACCGTCTCTTCCTGTAATGAGGTGACCAGAACTGAACACGATATTCCAAGTGTGGTCTAACTATGGCTTTATAGAGCTGCAGCATAAACCCGCAGCACTTAAACTCAATCCCCCTGCTAATGAAAGCCAACACACCATACACCTTCTTAACAATTCCATCAACTTGGGTGGTAACTTTGAGGGATCAATGGACATGGACCCTAAGATGTCTCTATTCCTCCACACTGCCAAGCATCCTGCTTTTAACCGTGTAATCTGCATTCAAATTCGACCTTCCAAAATGAATCACTTCACACTTTTCCAGGTTGAACTCCATCTACCAATTCTCAGGCCAGCTCCGCATACTGTCAATGTCCTATTACAACCTACAACAGCCCTCCACACTATGCACAACTACTCCACCTTCATGTCATTGGCAAACTTACTAACCCACCCTTCCGCTTCCTCATCCAAGCTATTTATAAAACTCACAAAGAGCAGAGGTCCCAGAACAGATCCCTGTGGAACACTACTGGTCACCAAGCTCTAGGCTGAATACTTTCCATCTACCACCACCCTGTGTCTTCTATGGGCCAACTAATTCTGTATCCCGACAGCCAAATTTCTCTGTATCCCATGCCTCCTTACTTTCTGAATGAGCCTACCATGGGGAACCTTTTCAAATGCCTTGCTAAAATCCATATACATCACATCCATTGCTCTACCTTCATCACTGTGTTTTGTCACATCCTCAAAGAATTCAATAAGGCTTATTAGGCATGACCTGCTCCTCACAAAGTAATGCTATCTCTAATCAAACTGTGCTTTTCCAAATAATCATAAATCCCGTCTCTCAGGATCCTCTCCAATAATTTGCCCACCACCAACTTAAGACTGACTGGTCTGAAATTCCCAGGGTTATCCCTTTTCACTTTCTTGAACAAGGGAAGAACAATTGCCACCTCCAATCATCTGGTACTACTCCAGTGGATAGGGAGGATGCAAAGATCATCTTCAAAGGTGCAACAATCCCTTCCCTCACTTCCCATTGTAACCTTGGATATATTCCGCCTGGCCCAGCAGACTGATATTTTTCATGTTTTTCAAAATTTCCAGCACATCAACCTATTCAAGCATATCAGCCTGTTTCACACTGTCCTCACAAATGACAAGGTCCCTCTCAGTAGTGAATACTGAAGCAAAGTATTCAATAAGGACTTTCCCTACTTCATCTGACTCCAAGCACAAGCTCCCTCCACTATCCCTGATCGCCCCACCCTCACTCTGACCATCCTCTTGCTTGTGGGCCATCAACACACTAAAGCAGCAGCTAATGAACTTGAACAATCCTATGCAGGCAACAAGCAAAACTAATGTCATTTATGAAATACCTTGCAAGAACTGTAACAAACACTACATTGGACAAACAATCAGAAAACAAGCCACCAGGATACATGAACATCAACTAGCCACAAAAACACCAGACCTACTCTCACTAGTATCTTTGCATACAAATGAGGAAGGACACCACTTCAACTGGGACAACACATCAATCCTAGGACAAGCCAAATAGAGACACATATGAGAATTGCTAGAAGCATGGCACTCCACCCAGAACTCCATCAACAAACACTTGGATCCCATTTACCACACCATGAGAAAAAGAACAGCAAATGACATCACCACAGGAAATGACATCACCAAACCCAAAGAAGCATAAACACATAAATAAAAAGCTGGCCATACCACCAACGTTTCATCCAGAGGCTCACTGATGATATTATCTAGTATGGTGATGAAACATCTGAAAATGAACCTTCCAACTCAGCGAGCAAATTTACATCCTACCCTCACTCTGGCCATCCACTTGTTCTTCACTTAAGTGTAGAATGCCTTGAGGTTTTCCTTAATCCTATCCGCCAAGACTATTTCATGCCCTCTTCCAACTTTCCTAAGTCTATTATTCTGTTCCTTCCTGGATACCTTATAATCTTCTAGAGCCCTATCTGATCCTTGCTTCCTTAACCTTAATTAAGCTTCCTTCTTCCTCTTGACTAGATGTTCCACAACTCTTGTTATCCAAGACTCATCCCTCTTGCCTCAGTAGGACAAACCTATCCAGCACCCAAAGCAAGTGCTCCCTGAACAACCTCCATATTTCGGTTATGCATTTACCTGAGAGTATCTGCTCCCAATTTATTCTCCACAGTCCCTGTCTAATAGCATTGAAATTCCCCTCCACCCTCAAAAAAAACTTTCCCATACCACCTGCTTCTATCCCTCTCTTTGACTATAGTAAACATCAGGGAGTTGTCATCTCATCACTGAAATGCTCTCCCACCTAGAGATAACTGACACCTGATCTGGTTTGTTGCTAAGCACCAAATCCAATATGGCCTCCTACCTAGTTGGCCTATCTAGACATTGAGTCAGTAATCCTTCTTGGACACACCTGACAAAATCTCCTTCATCCAAACTATTTGCACTGAGGAGGTTCTAATCAATATTCAGAAAGTTGAAGTCACCGATGACAACAACCCTGCTACATCCATGCCTTGCCAAAATCTGCCTCCCAATCTGCTCCTCCATGTCTCTGTTGCTACTGGGGGGCCTGTAGAAAACTCCCAATAAAGTGACTGTTGCTTTCCTCTTTCTGACTTCCACCCATACTGACTCTGTGGACAAAGCCTCATCGACGACCTCCCTTTCTGCAGCTGTGACACTATCTTTGATTAGCAATGCCACTCCCCCACCTCTTTTACCCTCCCTATTCCTTTTGAAACATCTAAACCCCAGAATATCCAACCAACATTCCTGCGCCTGAGATATACAAGTCTCTGTAATGACTACAATATCTTAGCTCCAAGTACTGATCCATGCTCTGAGCTCGTCAGCCTTATTCTTGCCACTTCTTTTGTTAAAATAGACACACTTCAACCCATCACACTGACTGCAACTTTGCCCAATCAACTGTCTATCCTTCCTCACAGACTCTCCGCACACTGTATCTGTGTGTTCACCAGCTACCCCATCCTCAGATCCATAGCTCCAGTTTCCACCCTACTGCCAATCTCATTTAAACACTCCCAAAGAGCTCTAGCAAACCTCCTGCCCAGGATATTGGTGCCCCTCCAGTTCAGGTCCAACCTGTCCTCTTTGTACAAGTCCTAATTTCCCCAGAAGGTATTCCAATGATCCACCTATCTGAAACCCTCCTCCTACAACAGCTCTGCAGCCATGTGTTCAGCTGCACTTGCTCTCTGTTCCTAGCCTCACCAGCACATGGCACTGGTAACAATCCAGAGATTACTACTTTGCTTGTCCTGCCTTCTAACTTCCAACCTAACTCCCTACAGTCTCTTTTCAGGTCCTCCTCCCTTTCCCTACCTATGTCATTGGTACCGATGTGTACCACAACTTCTGGTTGCCCTCTCTCCCCCTTAAGAATCCTGTAGACTTGATCCAAGACATCCCTCATCCTGGCACCTTGGAGGCAACATACCATCCAGGAGCCTTAGTTCGCGACCATAGAATCTTGTTATTTATTGGGTAGGGAATGGAATGTAACAGTAAAGATGATTTGCTGCAATTGTATTCAGTTTTGTTAAGACAGCATCTGGAATACTGTATACAGATTTGACCTCCTTACTTGAGAAAAGTTATAGTAGCATTAGAAGCAGATAAGAAAACATTTATTGCACTCATTTGTAGAACAAACAAAAAATGAGCAGGTTTAACCTGTTTCTGTTGGAGTTAAGAAGATTTAGAAGTGATCCTTTTGAAACATGTAAGATCCAGTATATATTTGATAGGATGAACTTTGAAATGATGTTTCCCCTTGTGAGAGAGACTAGAAGTAGGGTTACAGTTTAAAAAACAAATGGGTCTCCTATTTAAGATAGAGGTGAGATGAACTTTTTAAAGGCCATTGATCTATGGAATTCTCTTCCTCAGAGACAGTGGAGACAAGGCCTTTGAATGTTTTTATGTCTGAGTTAGATAGTCTCTTGATTGACAAAGTAGTGAAAAATTATTGAGTATAGAAAGGAAGGTGAAGTTGAGTCTGCAATCAGATCAGTCACAATTATATTGAATGGTGGATGGGTTGAAGGGTCAAAGGGCCTATTCCTGCTCCTAATTTTTGTGTTGTTTTGTTCTATCACATCTTGCTCCTCTCACAATCAATCCCCAGGCAAGAGTCTCAAATTTTTTATGATTCTAAATAGGATGTCTCCAAATGGTTGTGTTCCTTGGTGAAGACGGATGAAGTTGCTGCCTTTCATATTCCAACTCCTCCCTCAATTGGTCACAAAAACATTTATTTAAAAAGGATGCCTTTGGTCATTGGATACATTGTCTCAATCCAAATGTATTTACTTTTTCAAAAGGAGCCAAATTAACTAGACTTTCTTGAGCTAAAAAAAAATGAGATTATTCAGTAATAATGCCAAGAAAGGACAATAAAACATGACAAGTTAGAGAAGTGAGTTGAGTAAAAGATTATAGTCAAATGATATATGAATCAGTCTCTGGATTTTGTAAACAGTGGATGGTGAAGTGTTTTGGCTGCTAAATTGATGTGATCAGTAGTGCTGATCTTTGTAATAAAGCAGTCTACTTTGTGATTCTTGGCTCTGCAAGCTCAGTGATAGGCTTTTGTCCTGGTTCCTTACTAATGATGACTTCACTGGCTAGCCTGATTTCCAGCACTGAGAGTGAGAAAGAGCCTTTCTTTACCTATTGTGAAGAGGTGTTTGATCGTTGTCCCACAGCTATGAGTGTCCTAGCACTCTAGACCACATTACAATAATACACCATATTGTACATAGCCCCTGAGACTAAGGCTGCAGAGATGTTTGATCTCTGTTTTTTTTGTATTCCTGAATGACAAACATGTCTTTTAACTCATATCTACAGTCTGTCACATAACCCACAGGCGATGGCTTTTGTGCTGAGACACTTATCAGTTTTTGCCTTGCTTCACTTCCTTTTAAGTCTCTCTGTTTGAAGTTTCTCTGACACCTCAGGTGTAGCTTTTTGTGAGTTCACATAAGATAGTTCAGCAGTTAGTGAATTCAATTCTCTGGATTTACATTATCAGCCAATCTTGGCTTGCAGGTCTTTATAAAAAAGACTTGTCTTGTTTAAAAGTTCTACATGTCTACTTGTAAATCAGAGTTAAGATATGTTGTCATGGGACTTACCTGACATGGCAAATAGAATGACATCCAATCTAATTTCTTTGCAAACCACTCTCTCGCTGTCTCTCTCATTGTATTTCTGTCTCTATCTATCTCTCTTTCTCTCTCTCTCTCTCTCCCTCTAGGTTTTACTAAATTGTTTGATGGAAGTAATAAAGTCCAATTGGTTTTGGGTCTTAACTTTCCACAAAAGTTAATGGGTTTTCAACTATATCAACTGTGATCTGTCTGTACTTATTTCAAGATATGTATCATGGTCTTTTTGAGCCAGTAATAAACCAAGGCTTTCCTTCTCTAGCGTGTTGCTTTTATGCTTGTTCAGTTCATTTAGAGAGATATTCATTTGGTCCCTTTGTCACTGATTCCTCTTGTTAGACGAAGAAGGCTCCGATACAGTCCTGCTCAGATCAGTGACTACTTTTATGGCTTGGTTAAACTTCAGAGCTGCATGTACAGGTTCACTTTTAAAATGACCTTCAGTTTCTCATAAGCTTTCTAGCATTTATCTGTCCATACTACCTTATCTTTTTGCTGTAATCAATCTGTCAACGGAATGGTTACTGTGCTGAATTTAGGGACAAATCTGTAGTCGGACCCATCCATTCCCAAGAAACCCCTAATTTCCTGTTTTGTTGTGGTGATGGGAACTGTGTTACCACTTGATTGTTTTGCAGCTGTGGACAATACTTGACCTTAACCCATGATATAACCTTGATATGTCATTTGGGCCTTAGTGAAGGTGCTGCTGCGAGATTGAACACGCAATTAGCTGACTGCATTTTCTTGAAGACAGTTTTCAGTTGCTGTATGTGCATTTCCCAGGTTTTGCTATGTACTAGGTTGTCATTTGGCGACTATGTTTTACCAGGACTAGTGTGTAGAGAAAGTAAACAGTTAACGTTTACTTCCTGAGAATTGAATAGTCTTACTCTATCATTCTTGGGACATTTTCTAGACTTGAGTGTCAATCAGGTGTTGATTTACCAATATGGCTGATTGTTTAATTTTTATTCATAAAGAAATCTTAAGTTTGTGAACTTCAGCTTTGGCAGGAATTCCAAATGAGCCATGACAAGAAAACTGGTGAGTTGTGAATAGATGAATGAATTTTTTATTTTGTAATTTGGATGAATGTTCTATTTAACAATCTTTGGTGATTTTATGAAAATGTGGTGAAATTACTGGACGAATCTTTTGTGGCTGTAAAAATGGAAAAACATTGGTGAAAATTTCCAAAGATTTCAAATGGTGTTCTTTAAGATGTCATTTGATATGAACTATATCCCAGAGACCAAAGAATTTTGTGGGCTTCAATTTGAACCTTTGCGATATTAATGAACTTACTCTCCAGTGAATTCTTTAGCTACTACCGGTATATTTAATCAAAACTACAATATATATCACTGATTAAAATTAATCAGTGCCACAGTTTGAAATAAGATGAAAAGAAGATTAATGCAAATAGGATGTAATTATCATCAACAGATCAGAGAACCTTCTATTATGTCACTGGACATGATCAAACCTAAAACTGCAATCATTTTTATGAGTATACTATAAACATATAATCATGATACCTGTAGAACAATTAGATTTTTTTTTCTTTTTATCGTCTAGACTCTAGACTGGAAAGAATTAGAATGCTTATCTTGTTTAAAAGAGATTTGTCTTTTGATAATCTGTCCAAAGATATTTTCCTTCTCAGAATAGGGTCATTAGAAATTATTGGGGAAAAAGCTTTTATGCAAATGAAGGATCCAGCAACTCACATTTTCCTAATCAACAAAATATATTTGCATTTCTATAGCACCTTCCATGATCTTAGTATGGCCCAACGTACCTTTCAGCAAATGAAGTACTTTTCAATTGTAACGGCTATTATAATGTTGAAAGCAGGACAGCCAGTTTATGCACAGTAAGGTCCAACATGGCAGGTGGTGAATTTTGAGCAATCAGTATGTTGTTTTACATTATTCTGCTGACTAACTCAATGGAGGCGTTACAGGAGTTTGTGGATTGTCTTGGCCAAATTAATCAGAAATATAATCTGATCAGTGTTGACAAGACAAAGTTGATGGGGATGGTTGGAAAGACCTATAAGATTCTGATTAAGCAGGTTGTTATTTCCCTCTATCTTGGTAACATATTAGACAAGATGCAGTCTTCCAAAGATATCTGGGCTTGATGTAACCAAGATGATGCTTTGTAAACTCATTTAATAGTGTATTGAGAAGCCATGGATCTCAGTTGCATTGAAGGTGTTGTGTGATTGGTGACATGATATAACTGTGAGAGTTATACCATTGCGAAGAATGATAAGATTTGAATGAAAGGACTTGGATGAGTCTTGTATGTGTCATGGTCATTCAAGCAGACAAATGAGAGGTTTCTTGACAAAATATGGTCTTAAGAGGGACCTACTTGAGGCAATAATATCAGAACGCTCATTCATTTTCATAGTAATCTCAGCAGGAGTAGGCCATTTGGCCCATCGAGCCTGCTCCACCATTCATTAAAATGATGGCTGATCTATCCATCGTCTCAGTTCCTCCCACCTCATTATCCCCATAACCAGTCATTCCCCTACCATGTAAAAAAACCCATCCACCTGTGTTTTGAATATATTCAATGAAGCTACCTCTACTGCTTCATTGGGCAGACAATTCCATAGATTCACTACTCTCTGGAAAAAGTAGTTCCTCCTCCTCTCTGTCCTAAATCTACTCCCCCTAATCTTGAGGCAATATCGCCTTGGCCTAGTCTTACCCACCAGCGGAAATAACTTACCTGCCCCTATCTTATCTATCCCTTTCATAATTTTATATGTTTCTACAAGATCCCTGGGCATGTGAATTGAACAGGAGGGAAATGTTTGGAAAAGGTGGTTACGGATGGCCCATACCTGGAAAATGTGCTCCAGGAAAACCCAAGATAACAAACAATAACAGTGTCAAAACAGAGACTGGCCTCTCTATGGGGTAGGCAGTGAGGGTTCTGGAGAATTGAACTTTGTGGAGAAAGACTGTTCAGAGTGTGATTAACTCTCAGAATCCTTGAGAGACAAGCTTCAACAAAAAGCAATGTAATTTTTACCCGATAAATTATTTTTAGTATCATTAAGTGAGGGATAAGTATTGGCCAGGGCACTTTAATTAATGTCCAAAATATGAGGCTGCCCAAAACCTTCAATTATAAATCACAAATGTAATGTGTACTGTATTGACACACTGGATGAGCAATGAAAGATTAGGCATGGAAGGACCAAACGTGGATAGTTGCCCAGCAGCACATTTTATTTTGGATGAGTATTCCAGTCATGATCCATTCAACCAGAGTTATTTGGTGGGCATACCTCACAAGCTTCTTAAAGGTGTATGAATTTAGTCTGTGCCTGTTCCGGGGAATGAGGATGTGCACATGTACTGTGGAGCCTTCCTGCTGCTTCCTGCTGGACACATTGTTTTAACCTCTTCTGTGAAAAGTTGTGGAGTGAAAATTGCAATTGTCTTAAAGCCTGCTTCCCTAGCAGGCTGGCAGCTCGTGACTAGTGGTGTTCCTAAGACCAAAATTTTTCACTTTATGCATTCATGATCTGGATGAAAGAACTGAGGGCATTCTGGATAAGTTTGTAGATAATATAAAGATAGGTGAACGGGTAGGTAGTATTGAGGACGCGGGAAGGCTGGAGAAAAATTTAGACAGATTAGAAGCGTGTGCAAAGAAGTGAAATACAACGTGGGACAGTGTGAAGTCATGCACTTTGGTAGGAAGAATAGCAGCATGGACTATTTTCTGAATGGGGAGAAAATTCATAAGTCTGAAGTGCAAAGGAGTCCTATTCCACATTTTTCTTAAGGTAAACTTGCAGGTTGACTCAATAGTTCAGAAGGCAAATACAATGTTGTCATTCATCTTGAGACGACTAAAATATAAAAGTAGAGATGTACATCTGAGGCTTTATAAGGCATTGGTCAGGCCAGATTTAGAGTATTGTGTGCAATTTTAGGCCCATACTTTAGGAAAGATGTATTGGCCCTGAAGCGAATCCAGAGGAGATTCATGAGAATGATCCCAGGAAGTCTTAAAACTGTTGGCCAATTGCAATAATACTTAAAACTCCATTTGACGGTGAATCTGATGGAGTGTCCATTAGACCATAAAACATAGGAGCAGAAATTAGGCCATTCGGCCCATCGAGTCTGCTCCTCCATTCAATTATGAGGAACATTTGAGGATTCTGGAACTATACTTGATGGAGTTTAGAAGGATGAGGGGGATTCTGATTGAAACTCACAGAATACTGACAGAGTGGACAGTGGGAAGATGTTTCCATTGGCAGGGAGAGACAAGGACCCGAGGGCACAGTCTTAGAGTATAGGAAAGACCCTTTAGAACGGAGATAAGGAGAAATGTCTTCAGCCAGAAAATGGTGAAGCTATGGAATTCATTGCCACAGAAGGCTGTGGAGGCCAAGTCATTGAGTATATTTAAAACTGAGATAAATAAATTCTTGATTGAGGAGAGGAGCAAAGGTTATGGGGAGAAAGTGAGAAAATAGGGTTGAGAAAACTATTATCCATAATTGAATGGAGGAGCAGACTCGATGGGCCGAATGGCCTAATTTCTGCTCCTATGTTTTATGGTCTAATGGACACTCCATCAGATTCACCGTCAAATGGAGTTTTAAGTATTATTGCAATTGGCCAACAGTTTTAAGACTCCGGTGGTTGCATTCATCTCTGTATTTTAATGGATATAAAAACAGAATAACACCTTGTTTTATCTATTTCCTATTGAAAGGAAGGTTGGGCAGAGCAAAAATGGATAGGCAATTAGCTCTTGTCTGAAATTTGCTCTCATGAAAGGTAGAAAATCCACTGCTGAATTCCGTCTCTCATTTTGGCCCGATTTTGTGTTTGTAAAGATATCAAAACTAACAACATTCACCAAAAAACATGACAGCAACTTCTGAACTCCATACTTGTGCAGTGTAATGTGAAACTCCACAAATCGTTGCTGTTGATACCTAGCTCCTCCACAGAGATGTTGCTTAAGTTTTCACAGATTAACATCTTCACAAATCACTAAAATTGATGTGAACTTCCATTTCCTATGCTCTATGCTTTTTCTGTAAAACATCTAGAATAAGTCACAACTTGTTAATGAGGCAAAGTATCTACAAGTCAGAATTATTGTTGAAGGACCACTCTGGCCCTGAAAAACTAATTTTGTAATTATGCAAAGTTACTTTTCTCCTTTCTGGATGAAAGGCACAAATGTGAGAAAAAGTGTGTTGTTGATATTTCAGTTTCTACCTAAATCCCATTTTATGTCTAAAGGTTTATATCACTTACTGTACAATTATTTCAAAGAGATCAAGTTGTGTCTTTATTTCAGTTTTGCTACCTATGAGAATTGCTTGTTGACTTAACTGTTGCTATAGCCTGGACATCCCCCTAGAGTTAGCACCAGAGTTTCATATGTTGGGCAAGGTGACGTCCATGCCACAGTGATCTCTGAATTTTTGTGGAAACTTTCTTTGAGGTCAGAAGTGAGCTGATTAGTTTAATGCTGGCCACTGGATCCAGGCCAACTATTGCATTTGTTGTGATTTCTATTGCTCAAATCAGCCTCAGATAGACTAAAATATATTTGCTTCTGGCTCAATTGCTCATGATTATGATGCTGGAGACTTTTATTCTTTTCTAAAACAAACATTAAAAATTCAGCTTGTTCCGACAATCTGTTAATATCAGAGACAAATCACGAAAGGACTCATACATTATATTAAAATGAGGGTAACCCAACAGCCATTATTGTGTTACATGCAGATGTTTTCACATTTTCTTGATACTCTAGACCATTTTGCAGTGTATCACAAAATCTGTCGGAGAATTAAAATATAGGGATAATAACATAAGAATCTGTCACACAATTGGGGAGATTTTACATTTATCAGTGGGTAAGGAAGACTGAATAGACACTGAATGCTTTGCTCCTACAACAGTTTTTCAGTTCATGGAATTAGTCAGTAGATGGCTGTTTAGTGGCTTTTCAATGAGAAGGAGGCCAATTAAAGGTGCAAAGATTGGGGTTACTCACTGAATCAGGACTGTAGGCTGAGACACTATGCAGCAGATGGATAATACCCCAAACAGGAAATCAGTCACGGCCAGAAATTCAAAGGTAATCTGACTCTGAATCTTTCACAGTTTCTCATGGCAGGCTCCAAAAATGATTTTTGAAAAAAAGGTAAGTCACCTACCACAAGCAGCAGAACCTACTGCTATGGTCATGGTGCCAGTGTAAGTCTTTTCTTCCTCCCTTATGCCACTTTGCCATAGATACCATAAATGCTGCCACATCACTTATGCGATGCCTGTGAATTATAGCAGGCAATGAAAAATCGCAGATGACTGGAACATCAGTGAGCTCAACAGCTTGTTAATTAGCCATTTCAAGGTGGATAGGGTGCTGATTTCCATGCCCACTTACCTTCTGTCATGTCAGAGGATGTTGTTTTGTCAATGCGATATCCCAAAATGGGTGAGGTGCCATAAGATTGGAAATTGACTAATGTGGTGCCATTATTTAAGAAAGGAGGTAAGGAAAAGCCAGGGAACTATAGACAGGTCAGCCTGACATCGGTGATGGATAAATTGTTGGGGGAGATTCTAAGGGACAGGATTTACATGTATTTGGAAAGGGATAGTCAACATGGTTTTGTGTGTGGAAAATCGTGTCTCACTAACTTGATTGATTTTTTTTAAGAAGTGCCAAAGAAGATTGATGAGGGTAGAGCAGTGGGCATTGTCTATATGGACCAGGAGGGTGTTTGACAAGGTTCGCATGGTCGACTAATTTGTAAAGATAACATGAGATTCAGGGTAAGCTTTTTGAATGCACACAAAATTGGCTTGACGGAGAGGGTGGTGACAGAGGCTGGTGGTAGTGGGTTGCTTTTCAGACTGGAGGCCTGTGACCAGTGGTGTTCCACAGGGATTTCAACTGGATGCACTTTTGTTTGTCATTTATATAAACAATTTAGATGAGAATTTAGGAAGCATGGTTAGCAAGTTTGCAGATGACACCAAAATTAGTGATAGAGTGGAGAGTGAAGAAGGTTAGCCAAGAGTACAAAGAGATCTTGATCGATTGGGTCAATGGGCTGAAGAGTGGCAGGTGGAGTTTAATTTGGATAAATGTGGGGTATTGCACTTTAGTGGGACAAATAAAGGCATGACTTATCCAATTAAAGGTAGGGCCCTGGGTAGTATTGTAGAACAGAGAAACCTTGCAGTTCAGGTCCATGTTTCTTTGAAATTTGTATCACAGGTAGACAGGGTTTAGAACACAACCTTCATTGCTCATTCCTTCGAGTACAAGATTTGGGACATCATGTTGAGGTTGTACAGCATGTTGGTAAAGGCTCTTCTGGAGTACTGTGCATAATTCTGGTTGCTCTGCGATAGGAAGGCTATTATTAAATTGGAGAGGGTTTCAAAAAAGATTTACCACAATGTTGCTGGGACTGGAAGGTTTGAGTTATAAAAATAGGCTGGTGGTAGGCCAGGAGTCAAAAAGCGTGGTGCTGAAAAAGCACATCTAGTCAGGTAGCACCTGAGGAGCAGGAGAGTCATTGTTTTGAGCGTAGCTCTTCATGAAGCTTAGGAGGTTGAGGGGTGACATTATAGAGGTTTATATAATCATGCGTAGCATAAATAAGGTGAATAGCAAGAGTTTGTTCCCTAGCCTGGGGGAGTTCAAATCTAGGGAGCATATTTTTATAATGAGAGTTAAATTTTTAGGAAGTACAACTTTTTTACACAAAGCATGGTACATGTGTGGAATTAACTGCCAGAAAAAGTGGTAGATGCAGATACAGTTACAACATTTAAAATACATTTTAGTAAGTACATGAATAGGAAAGGTTTGAAATATATAAGCAAAATGAATGCAAATTGGATTTGTTTAGCAAGGACTAGTTGGACCCAAAAAGTCTGTTTCCATGCTGTATGACTATGATTTTATACATCTTGGAAACTGCTTCATCTCAAAATTGTATCCATTTAACATTCCTCTCGGCATGGTTCTTCATGTTGCTGGTATTGTGCTGTGGGATTGCTCCTTTCCTCTTAAGATATGGTGAAATTTCTGGTCTCTGAAAGTTCCGCATTTACCCTGAAATATCAGGGTATCTCAGTGGTATCTCAGTGTTGTCTTTGTAAGTCTCAATTTTTCCTTTTAACAGTGAACAAGAACCTGTTCACAGGTTCGCTGATTAACTTTAGAAAAATCAACAATCCTTATGTGGGAAGACACCGAACATATTAAACTTTGCTGGGTAAATGCGAAGACAAATTCAAGATATCAGTGAGTGCACACAGCCCTCCGAACACCTCATCTCTCAACACTTGAAGCATCAGCCCAACATTTGGCAGAATCTGTAGATCACACAGTGGACTTAACAGGCATCTCAATACCAAATAAGCCAAAGTAGAAGCAAGTGATCCTCAATCCTGAGGGGCTGACTCTAAAGAAAAAGACAGGTAAAGTAGTGCACAATAGATGGAGAATGGTGTACATTTAAAATGAACGTTCACTAAACAATACAAAATATCTGACAGCATCTCCCAAGGCAGAGCAGGACAAGATATATGGAAGTAAAATCATGGAGTTCAAAGAAACATTTTTAGAGGAAGCTTCTAAAATTGAAGATGGGTTTTAGCAAGTTTTGAAAAGATTTGTAGCTCAGGTTGAAGTTCTGGATGTAGGTTTGCTTGCTAAGCTGGAAGGTTCATTTCCAGGCGTTTCGTCACCCTACTAGGTAACATCTTCCGTGAGCCTCCGGATGAAGCATTGCTGATAATTCCTGCTTTCTATTTATACGTTTGGGTTTCTTTGGGTTAGTGGTGTCATTAGCCACCAAAACACTAAAACAGCAGCTAATGAACTTGTAACACCCTATACAGACAACAAGCAAAACTAATGTAATTTAGAAAATACCGTGCAAGAACTGTAACAAACATTACATTGGACAAACAGGCAGAAAATTAGCCACCAGGATACATGAACATCAACTAGCCACAAAACGATATGACCCTCTCTCATAGTGTCCTTATATACAGATAAGGAAGGACACCACTTCGACTGGGACAACACATCCATCCCGGGACAAGCCGAACAGAGACACGCACAAGAATTCCTAGAAGCATGGCATTCCAATTGGAACTCTATCAACAAACACATTGAGTTAGACCCCATCTACCACCCCCTCAGAAAAAGAACATGGAGTAACAACACCACAGGAAATGACATCGCCAACCCAAAGAAACCCAAACATATAAATAGAAAGCAGGAATTATCAGCAATGGTTCCCCAAGAAGCCCACTGAAGATGTTACTTGGTAGGGTGACGAAATGTCTGGAAATGAATCTTCCAGCTCAGTGAGCAAGCCTACATCCATTGCAGATAGGTAAAATGTTATGTGGTAATATTAATTATAAATACTACTTTCCTTTCTTGCTTATTCTATTCTGCTTGTGTTTGACTATTGATTATGTTAATGTTGATAAAAGAAATGAGACTGAACAAAAGTAACAACTTAAATGAAAATCATATTCATCAAGTCCAAACCAGAATCTGACAGAAATGATTATAAATCATTTGATGCACCAGCGCTTCATAATAAAGGTAAATAACAGTGAAATCTCATGAAACCAAATTATCCAGATTACTGGACACAACAATTTGCTCAGCATTGGAATCAATGAAACTCAACAAAAGAATATTTCTCACTGGCTTTCTTCTCTAATAGAATTTCTTGTGTGTACGCTATAATATTCGATAGTATTCATTTGCTAATAGTTAGAGAGCTACTTACATGATCTTCAATTGTACTGAGTAATGGCTGACCTTATTGTCTAACCATGCATTAATACAATCAATCTGAGCTCAATTCTGTTCTTACAATATTCTCTGCCTATGCATTGATGCAAAGAACCTTATTTGGTTCTGTCACTTTAGCTGGCTCATGTGCAATAATTAATGTATTGCTATCATCAGTGGTGTACTTGGCTGCAGAGTAGATCAATTTTTTTTCCACTTATGATGACCAAGTTTGGACTGACATTATGGAAGAAGTATTTTTGTTCCAGTTGACTGCTTGGCAGTAATACTAATTCAATTGAGTGAAAAAGACTTGCTATACAATATTATTCATAAGTTGGAATTCATGCACAAATTCATGCATACATGTTCAACAGGAGTGAACAATAAGAAATTGAGAGCAGATGTCAATATGCCATAGTCCATATTACTCTAAGATTTTGGTGCCATTGTACCAGTGCTAGTTGGTTATGGGGTAACATTTATAAATTGCTGTTTTGGATCAGAACATTGTTTGCCTGGGGATTCTATCATGGGTGTTTAATAGGGAGATATCTGTTGGTTTGCTAGGCTGATGGAAACATTTGTTCTTCTTCTGCCTCAGATGCTGTATTTTAATGAACGTACATGATAGATCCAGTCAAATTTGCCTGTTTTCTGTTGCTGGGTTCCCCAGGCCCTAGAAATCCAAGTTTGCTATAATCAATTCAGTTTAATTTTGAGGTACACAATCTCATCAACTTATTTTAGAGGCTGCCTAGAGAGAAAAACATACATTTCACTTCATCCTCATCAGTTATGCAATTTTCCTAAATTCCTACTCTAACCCTTAACACTCCTAATGTTCCTTGACCTTCCTAGTTTCCTACTACTGCCTGAGGCTGAATCCTTCTTCAGTAATCCTAGCTTTCACTGTGTCTGTTTTGGAATTCTACACAACAACAGCAACCCCAAGTCTCCCATCCTACTCTGATGCAAATGGTCCCACCCAATGCATTCTTAGGGGACTGTTCTCTCCTTCCTTTTTCCCATCCCATGCACCCATTCAAACTGTGTACACTGCCATTGGATCAGTTGTTTTACGTTTCCCTGCTAAACCACCTTGTTGATAGCTCGGTCTTTATCATCAAATCACACATTAGCTTCTCTTTCTGCTCCTCTGGCACTCTTTCTTTTTGTGCATCCTACCTTATTCCAGCAATTGGATCTTTCAGTAAAGTTCCCTTCCAACCAAGTATGAATTTGATCTATGATTTTAGAATTGCTTCCAAAGAACTTATAAATTGTTCAGCCTACAGGGAAGGGATGAAAGGAGTGATCAAATGTATTTATATTTTCCGTTAATATTGATAAGTTTCTGCAAGAATGGCACAGAGACGTTGTAAACAATGCAGACTGTTCTTCATCATTCTAAGACTGGAAAACCAACCCTGTCAGACTAAGTGACCAGTTAAGGGATATCATGAGTCTGTAAAGAGGATCCCTCACCTCTTCATGGTGAGTATAGTTGCTGTCTGTCCAGCTTAAAAGCTAAACGTTGGGAACTGGTAGCTTCTAGCATCTTCATGGTGAGTTAGCTAGCAACCTTAATCTGCTGGGCGTATGCTCCCATTGGGAATAGAAAGCTAGAAATTTATTATTATTATCTCTTTATAAAGGAGACTGATAATATAACCCACTTCTGAATTTTAATTATTAACCCTGGAGGATATCACTATGGTCAAAAATTCATGTTTAATAAGAAAGAATGGAGCTTTTAATGAAACCTTTCTTTGTATTCTGAAAATGAAATTATGCCATGGTAATAAAAGCTTTTATTTTCAGCACTAATATCCATAACAACATTGATCCTAGAGAAAATTTACATTGTTTCTGTCAGTTTTCAGATTTTATGTAGAATCATCATCACAAGTGAGAGCGTGTTTGAAATATCTACTGGTGTCAGATTAGTGTAGCATTTAAATTCAGATTTTTTTTGTTTCTGTTAATTTATCAGTTCAATGCCTTTTATTCATCTGGATGAAATGTTATGCTTATTATTGGTCTCATTTGCAATTACAATGTTAATACAGGACAGGTGGGTTGTCGTACAGCATAAAGCTTTCTAGATCTGGTTGCAAGGGGCAAGATGCATCTCCAAATCTGATGTTAACAATGTATAACTTCAAATGATAAAGCAAGCACAATATAAGGGGCATGATAGATAATCCTCTTTTTCACAGAACTTCATGTTTGATGGCAAAATAATCATTGTCTAAAATGACACTATGTGATCAAAAGACATTAATTCAGCTTCCCAACCAATGCTGTTTCTCTTTGATAAATTGAAAGGTGACTTGAATTAATTTTCAGTAGATCATTCACTTCAATGCAGCTCCTTTATTCCTTTCTCTGCCCAGTTTCAGCAAACTCATACAGATCAGCTGACCCTGTAAGAGTGGATTTGTCCCATTGCAATACAACCAATCGCAACATGTGTAGTATACCATAGCCCTACATATTCAAACCTAACATTACATGGCTTCACAAAACATATGGATGACCATAAAATTAAATTAATTAACCAATCAGATGAATGTTCATCTCATATTTTTTCTTTAAGAAAAAGACATGAACCCTTTGTGTGATTTACATTAGCAGAAATTCATTAGAGGAGTGATTTCTTCAACAAATCTGGACTAGAGTGATTCTTTCTCTTGCTTTCTGTCCAATGATTCCTGCTGTTGCATATGAATCAAAACACGAGGGTGAAGACATGATTGAACTTAGCTGTGATGCTCTCTCGGTCAAATCTTGCTGATATGGTGCAAGGAATTGGATACCTAACATTAGTTGAAACTTTAATGGAGGTATTAGCTATCGGAAGAATTGTTTTCAACCACAATCTGAAAGGTTTATCCCCAAATTTACCGCTACCATCAAGTTGGGGAACCAAGCTTTGTTCAATAAACTGCAGGAGGGCATGCAAGGAGCAACACTACACATACCTGAAAATGCATTGTCCACATGGTGAAGCTACACAACAGGAATGTTTGCATACCAAACAGAGGAAGCAACTTGCCATTGACAGAAATAAGCAATCCCACAACTAATAAATTCAATTTAAATGTTGCACATTACTTAGCAAACACTGAATATCAACTCTACAGACTTATGAAAACCAAAAGGAATCCAATTCCTCAACGTCCAGCTCATATGTGATCTGTGAAATCACATCTTGCAGATCACTTTCAGTTGTCTGCTGTTTTGGTGAGGGCTATCTACTGATCGCATGGCTCATGATTCTGTTCTGTAAATTGCATATACCTGGCAATTTGCATATAGTGAAAACCATGCTGTCACAAAGAAATGTAATAGAGCAAACTATTGGTGTCTGAAAAATATGCTCCCTAGTTTTGAACTCCCCAACTCCAGGGAAAAGGCCCTTGTTATTCACTTTATCTATTCCCCTCATAATTTTATAAATTTCTATCAGGTCACCCCTCAACTTCCTACACTCCAGTGAAAAAAGTCCCAGATTATCCAGCCTATTTTTTTATAACTCAAACTCTCCAATCCCAGCAACATCCTGGTAATCTTTTCTGAACCCTTTGCAATTTCATAATTGTTTTTTCTATAACAGGGCAACCAGAGCTACACACAGTACTCCAGAAGAGGCCTCACTAATGTCATGCACAATGTCAACTTGACGTCCCAACTCCTATATTCAAAGTTCTGAGCAATGAAGGCAAGCATGCTAAATTGCTTCATAACTGTCATGTCCACCTATGACACACTAGACTGGAACTTCTGGATTTCAGCAGCACAGATTTCAGAATATCTGGTCGGCATGGATGAGTTGGACTGAAGGATCTGTTTCTGTGCTGTACATCTCTTTCACTCTATGATTCTAAGTTGATGCCAGTTTCACAGTGTTATGAATTGAATACTGTTTTATATTATTCTAACTACAAAATCTGGGCTAATATGTAGTGATGATTTCTATATTCCTTCTGCTTTATTATGCGCGAAAGCAAGTCCTAATGGTGATACTGACTTAGTGAATCACTTATTCCACAGACTGAATCAACATTGGTTAATCACTCTCCTGAACATCAGGGGTGCTTCTGCTTCTGATGACCATATGGTCAATTACCTTCTATCATCTGAATGTCATCCTTTATTATGGAAATAACATGATAATCATGATATATTAGAACACTTCTTAAAAAGCTGAAGAAATGTATTTTGCCAGATTCTTTCAAACTCAGAGGCCTATGTTATCTGAATGTATCATGAAATATAATCTTGTTCTCTGAAAAAAAGACTCATATTGAATTACCAATCAGTTAATATACTTTGCATTTCCAGTCACAGAAAATAAAATAACAAATGAAGAATTGCCTACAATTCCCATTTGTTCACAAACTTGTAAAGCTTTATCCAAAATCACAGAAGAATGATAAAAATGTGAAAATATCAGAAATAAGAGAAAGACATTTGCAGTTGATTCTCCTTAAATCCACTTTCCAAACCTATTCATATCTGTTGAGTCCCTTAGTCACCTTGCATATTGTTCTCTTTGTGACATGAGAATCTTACAGGTAATTATCTTTATACATCCTATCTTTCACACAAAGAAATAAATGAGAATATCCAATTATCATTGTAGTTCATTGCCTTGAGTTGGCTCAAAATATATCATCCAACGGTACTGTTTTTCACTGTTGCAGGATCCCATTGTGAATAAATTTACTGCAGCTACAAGCAAGAAGAAATTAGATAAAGGGAAAGAAAATAAAAAATAGACTGAAATCAGCACAAATTCAGCCAAGCAGAAAATAGCCAGAAATAAATTGTTACTGAATTAAACAGCAGAAAAATACTTTTAAAATGCAAGCCTTTATTATGCACATATTTTGACTATGGTGACTGTCACCTTTTATCAAGACCATGAACTTGATTTCCCCCCTCCCCAAATGATATTTATGAAGTATTGCTAAACTGTCAGTCTTGAAAATTCAAGAGTCAAATGCAACACAAAAAGAAATTCAAAAATTATTTTAATTCATCTTCTCTGTGTCAAACAGATATTATTTAACAAGAAAATGGAAACAGTTTGAAATGTTTTACATCTCTTACATCAACTTTCAAAGGAGATTGTACAGTATCCTGAAAATTCTTTTGTCTTCCATGAATAAGCATTTTGCTTTAATTTCCAATGGGCTCAAGTTTATAAACAGTCCATTTTAATTGATATTTAATATTTCATCATAAAACTAGCTAGTATGGACCCTGATGGGAGGATCTTATTCTCATAACTGGAAGTACAATTTAGGGTTGTGTTGGTAATTTAAATTAAGCACTGAATTCAGTGAGTGAGAGGCAGGAGATTGGAAGCCTGGATTTCTTTTTTCCCCTGTTGACATTCTGAGTGAAACATTCTTTTGTTGAATGACCTTAGTAAGTAAGTAAATAAAAATCAAAACGTATTGTGATATCAAAATTGATATTTCTATGAACTTAGCACTGCTCTGAGAATTTCTACTAGTCCAAAAATAGATTCATGAACATTGAGAACTTTTTGTAACTTAAGTTGTTGTTAAAGTCAATAGTAATGAACTTAAAGAATTCCATAATGAAGTAAAGTTAAGCCATGTTAATTCTGTGATTAGTGAGTTTAACTAATTTTCACAATGTCACAGTAACAATGATAGAATTCCATAATACATTTGTTTTAATACCATATGACTGTAACTACCATTGTCACATATTTTGTAGTGAACTAGAGAGGAGAGGAATCCAGTCAGGGGGAGTGTAAAGAATCTAAAACACAATAACTGTGGATCTCCCTCAACATATTCAGCTAGATTTACTTAATATATATTCCAGAAATCACAGACTTTATGCACAAAGTGGTAAATGCCATTGGTTTTAACTCATTCTTGAAGTATTTCTGTTCTTTCACCTTAAAATTGAAGTCTTTTGAGTTTCATTTTATTACACCTCTGGAGTCTTCTTTCTCAGATTTGTCTCCTCAAAGTTTTCTGAAGCTATGATCTACCTTCTTGTTTTATTTAGCTGCATTTTCAAAGTCTTCCAATATCCTCTGCTGCCTTCATTAGTTAGATGCATTAATCAAGGGCAAATATAGGGTAGGGGAATGGGTCTGGGTGGGTTACTATTTGAAGGGTCAGTGTGGACTTGTTGGGCTGACGGGCCTATTTCCACACTGTAGGGATTCTAATTCTAATTCTAAAAAAACAAATGCTACTTCATCTAATATTTCAGAATCTGTCCTTTTCCATGGTATTCCTTTGGACTATATTTTAATGCCAAATCCTAGCTCAAGAAAATGTATCTCAAGCTGCCACTATGCTTTGTCTTGTGCTTTGAAGCAATACCACTATCTACAGGTTGAGATAACAGTCTGAGTATCTTGGGCTGTGTGTGTCTGTACACACTATCCCTGAGGCTGCTTGCTCCATATTATTCAATGCTCTTCAACTCCTTATGCACTGTAACACATTGTCCTTCACATCTAAACTTTGTGGTTTCTCAAATATAGCTCTCCAGTATAAGGTCTATGATGTCTGTCTTGACATGCTCACTCTAGTCTGATATCAAAGTCATGTGATCAATTAAATCATGACTTGTATAAATACTGTTAGCAGTAGGTAACAACAATGCCTTGCAAAACAGTTTATGAATAACACCTCTCATGATCTGGGTGGACTGGGCATTCTGCATTCCTTGCAATATAACATTTTAAGCAAAAAAATGCATTAGTAATGAAGGATTTATGTTACCAAACAAATGTGTACTCACTAGGCCTTCCAGAAAGAAGTCTAACCTTCTAGGTACATAGTCGGCTTTGTGAACAAATGTTTTACCCACCTTTTGCTTACATGATTATGACTGTGATCATGATTCCACTGGTCTGGTCTGTTAACAAATATAGATTGTCAGAAAGTGTGGCACTGAAAAAGCACAACAAGTCAGGTAGCATCAGAAGAGCAGGAGAGTCGACGTTTCAAGCATAATTCCTCATCAGGAATGTGGGGGAGAAGGAGGCTGAGAGATAAATAAGAGAGTGGGGCTGGGGTTGGGGGAAGGTAGCTGGAAAGGTGATAGGTAGATGCAGGTGGGGGCTAATTTCGATAGGTTGGTGGGGAGGGTGGATCGGATAGGTTTGAAGGAAGATGGACAGGTGAAGAGTGTGGTCCCGAGTTGGACGATTGGATCTGGGATGAGGTAGGGGGAGCGGAGATTTAGAAACTAGAGAATTTGATGTTGATGTCATGTGATTGAAGGGTCTCAAGGTGGAAGATGAGACCTTCTTCCTCCAATTGGCAGGTGGCTTGGATTTGGTGGTGGAGGAAGCCCAAGACTTGCGTGTCCTTGGAAGAATGGGAGGGGGATTCGGCCACAGGGAGGTGGGGTAGTCTGGTGCGTGTGTCCCCATTGCAGACTAATGAATGCAAAAGATGTTCCTCATCATCACAGTTGAGGAAGATGACTCACCTGAAACATTCTGAAATCTTCATCTCAAACTTTTGACTCTGGAGGAAATCTAAATTTTGGCAGCCACCTGATTAACATCTCCCTTTCTCTTTTCTAAATTGTCTAGGCAAGCCTGGGAGATTCTACTTTATGTTTCAATGATGTAAGGATATCACATGGTATTCATTCAAAATTGGTATGGAACCCTTCTAATGGTTTGGTCATCATTCCCCTCCCCTTAGTTATCATCATCAGGATTAGATTAAATAGTCATTAAAATCATAGTCGATTGTGGAGTCTTGCCATGTAATATGACGATGCCTTCACCAATATAAAAATAGCTACTGTAATTCATCTTATGTGAGTGGTATGTTTTTGCAAAATGCTGTAAGATTCTATGTAAATAGAAGTCTTTGTTCCCATTTTTCACTTTCCATCTGATATCTATTCGGGTTACAGAAACAATTTAAATTCACAATCATTTTCTTTTGGTAAGTAAATTGGGTCTTATCACAAAACCCAAAAGCTATGTGTTGATTTAATAATCTCCTGCAGGGATAAATAATTATCTCTATAGTCAACATCAAATTGAAACAAAAAGAAAAATGATAACAAATTAAGTCAGAGCACTTAGTTGCATTACTTTTGAAGAATCTAAAAGTGATTATTAATACTTCAGAAATTATCAGAAAGATTACTTGTAATCAAAATGTAAGTGCAAGTGAATTGAGTTAGCAGGTGGGTAGACTGGAAATCAGGGGGTGAGCATACAATATGCTGTGAACACTTACTTAAATTGTGAACACTGATTTCCAGCATCCACAGTTCTTTCAGTTTTTATTTTCAACTTCAATGCCATTTATAATGGAGCAAACAAGTTACCAACCTACAAATCAGTCCAAAGACGCTAGTGATAAGCATTAAGAGCATGATAGATCCTCGGTCAACCAAATGACAAACTTAAAATTAGAGCCTCTGTCATCACTATCCATTGTGCAAAACAATATTCATTCACATTGCTACAGCAAATAGCTTGAACACCTTCAGTGATCTCTGATATAGGGCAGCACAGTGGTTAGCATTGCTGCCTCACAGTGCCAGGGACTTGGGTTCAATTCCAGACTCGGCTGATTGCCTGTGGAGTTTGTATATACTCCCCCTGTCTGCATTGGTTTGTTTCAGGTACTCTGGTTTCCTTTTACAATGCAGATTAAGTGAATTGGCCGTAGTGTTCAGGGATGTGTAGATTAGGTGCATTAGTTAGGGGTAAATATAGGATAATAGGGTAGGTTATTCTGCGGAGCATTGCTGTGGACTTGTTGGGCCAAAAGGCCTTTTTCCACACTTTAGGGATTCTATTATTCAAATGCACAATCAGAAAGCCCTTTCATTATCACCTGGCAAAGGTTTCATGTTCAAGAATTCAAGACTATTAATCACCCATTCATTCACCTCAGTTACTTGCAAAAATGAAAACCTCAGATGAGATTTTCTTTAGACTGAAATTGATTAATGACATAATTTACAAAGTTTATTACAACTGATGTGATTAGCATCAATAATTGGCAGCCTAACCATCTGAATAACTCCTCCTGTTCCGATTGATCACTGGAAAACTTACAAAATATCATTGAATCAATTCACAACAAATAACATGATGTAGTTCATGAAGATTTGTTATAAATCTTTGCTTAAGTTCCTCAGAAATATTTCTTACTGAGATTAAAATGTGTGAGTATTTTGGATAAAACCTGGATGTAAATTATCTGAACGGAAGGAACCAGTAGTTACTAAATAGATGAGCCATTTCAGTTTGGGAAGCTAGTGACTAGCAGTCCTCAAAGGATCACTCCGGACTGTTTCCAAACTACATTCATAAAGCAGATTTGGGAACCTAATATAAACTTAAAAATCACACAACACCAGGTTATAGTCCATCAGGTGATGAAGGAGCAGCGCTCCAAAGACTAGCGCTTCCAAATAAACTTGTTGGTCTGTAACCTGGTGTTGTGTGCTTTTTAACTTTGTACACCCCAGTCCAACACCGGCGTCTCCAAATCATAATATAAACGGACACGTTCACAGATTATATTCAGATGAGAAAGGGAGTAGACAGGGAAATTGAAACAAAGCCAGAGAGTCCAAAAAGAGTTAAATAGGTATATAAGTTAGCTCAGTGAACTGGAAGGTTTGTTTTCAGACGTTTCATCACCATTACTGGGTAACATCATGAGTGAGAAGGTGGATGGCATCTAAGTCAATATGTTTATTGGTAGAGTTCTGGTTGGAATGCCATGCCTCTAAGAATTCTCATGCATGTCTGTTGGGCCCACAATAATCTGAAGTGAGTGGTAGTACTACATCTGATCCCGCCCTGTACAGTATTGGGGTAGCATTAGCTCACCGATGTCCTGATGGAGAGGAATGCCTGGTAGCACATACTTCCTGGACTTTGACTGATGCAGAATGCAAGTATGCCCAGAAAGAGAAGGAATGTTTGGTTGTCATATCTGTGTGAAGAAGTTAAATTGTGTGGTGATGTAGATAACGTCTCTACTTCAAAGTCAAAAGATAAAAATTGAAATTGCTGAAAAAGCTCAGCAGGTCAAACAGCACCTGTGGAGAGTAACAAGAGTTAGTATTTAGGGTCCAGTGACCCTTCTTCAGACGTTTCTGTTTTGAGAGAGGGCCACTGGACCTGAAACATTAACTCTAACTTCTCTCCACAGATGCTGGCAGACCTGCTGAACTTTTCCTGCAATATCTGTTTTTATATCCGATTTCCAACATCCACAGTTCTTTCAGTTTTTATTTTCTACTTCAATGCCATTTATAATGGAGCAAACAAGTTACCGACCTACAAATCAGTCCAAAGACGCTAGTACCTTTACGGATAGGAATTTGTCATAGTAACAGATCACAAACCCCTGCTAGGCCTACTAAAGGAAGACAAGGCGATGCTGCCCTTATTCTCTGGTAGAATTCAGAATTGTGCCCTTATTCTCTGAGCATACAAGGACAAGTTAGAACACTGTCCAGGAAGCCAAGTGGCTAATATGGATGCCTTGAGCTGCCTCCCACTGGCAGATGCTCCACTGGTGCTGCTTCCCCTGCAAAAGTCTGGTTTGGTTTTAAACTTTCTGTGCACCTTCCTGGTCACTGTTGACAATATCAAACTGTGGACACAAAAAGGTCCTGTCCTTATGAAACTGAAACAGCTGGTGGTAGTGGGGAATACAGAAGGGCCATCGCAACCAGGACGCAAACCTTTTTGGACCCAGCAAGACCAGATCACTGTCAAGGACAGCATATTACTGTGGGGAGCAAGAGTGATTGTCCCAAGTACAGGACATCGCCAGATACTGGCCTAACTCTACGAGGGTCATCCAAGGGTTTCAAAGATGAAGGTGCTGGCAAAAAGCTAAGCCTGATGACCAGGATTGGATTCTGACATTGCTGTGTTGGCGGGGCAGTGCCCAGAATGCCAACAAGGGTAAACATTGCCACCAGCAACAACCCCATATTCATTGGAATGGCCAGGAAAACCCTGGACACGGTTTGGACATGTTATCAATTCTGGTTCTTTTGTGGGCTCAATGTTCCTAGTCATCGTTCAACATAGTTGGACATGCACAAAGTTGATTTCACAAACTTGAGGATGACAGTTGAGAAGCTGCAAGCATTGTTCATGATACACAGACTTCTGGATGGATTGGTCATGGACAATGGGATGTAATTTGAATATTTTATGTAGCATTAGCCACATAAAAAGAATTCCATACATCCATTGTCCAATGGATTAGTGGAAAGAGTGGTCCAAATGTTGAAGGCAGGCTTAAGGAAGTGGCCTACAGCATCAATTAAGACCAAAATATCCCTGTGCCTATTCGATTATAGGACCACCCTACACACAACAACAGGGATAGCTCCAGTAGGTTTGCTGATGAGGAGAAGACCCTGAACCAGGTTAAACCTGAAATTTCCAGACCTCGGGGGGTGGGAGGTAGGCAGCAGGAAAACCAATGCTGGCCAAAGGCCTCCTCTAAGTGAGAGAGACAATTTAATTCAGGGGATGAAAATTGGTGTCGGAACTATGGGAGTGGTCCTGTGTGGGTACAAGGCGAGGTTGACACGAGGTTGGGTGCTGTCACTTACAAAGTTCAGCTTGGTCACATAGTCCGGAACAAACATATGGATCACCTGAAAGCTGTTACCTTGCAAACATGGCTGCAGCAAAACCTATCCAGCCCCTAAGAACAGCCAGGTGCTATCCAGCCCCTAAGGCCCAGGTGCTCCTCCTTTACCAAGTATTGAAAAACCCTCAGTGTCCGAGATGGATGCAACCTTGATACCATTGCCAATGGAAGAAGAGGAGGAGACTCTCCAGAGATGTTCCAGATGCAAGAGACAGGCCACAATCCAGCACACACTGCCTGTGTCTGAGTCTGAGTTGGAGGAACTGGACCTGAGGTGAAAGTGTCACAAAAGAAACTATAAGCAAAAGACCAGGCTACATCCCCAGACATGGTGGGACGCAATGTAGTGATTGGAACCAGATGGACCTTGTTAACCTTGAGGTTCCTGATTGGCCAAGGTTAACAAACTCAATCAGGAAAGCCTTCGCTGACCAATATAACCAGGAGAATAAAATCTCCTCAGTTGAGGATTGACTTTGAGCTGGCTGACCCCAGCCAGTGTACCTTTTATTTACCTTTTATAGTAAATAAAAGGTGATTTAGTGATGGGACACTTATTGCACTAAGTATTGTTGTTCATTGGAGTCCCAGCACTGAGAGTTGTGGATCTCCACTAGTTACAGGTTGCTATCCTGAAAATGTCCCACTCTCTCTTCTATTAGCTTCCCATTCCTCCAACCATGCTTGTTTCTTACCTCTTATCTTATTAAATAGCCTAACATTTTCTACCTAATCAAATGCCTTCTGAAAATCTAAACTACATCCATACTTTTCCTTTATCTATCCTGCTTGATACCTCCTCAAAAATGTCATAGCAAATTTGACAGGGCATGATTTCCCCACATGAAGCCATGATAACTCTGCTTCATCATATTATGCATTTCTAAATATTTTATTTTTACATCCTTTATTATAGCCTATAACATTTTCCCAATGACAGATATTAAGCTGACTAGCCTGTAACTGTATTTATTTTCTCTCCCCTTTTTTAAATACAGGTATTACATTGGCAGTTTTGCAATAATCTGGGACTTTTCCAGAATCGATGGATTCCTGAAGGATTATTACTAGTATATCCATTATCTCTGTAGAAACTTCCTTTAACATCCTAGGATGCATCCCGTCAAGTCCAGAGGACAAAAACAGGAAATACAGGAGAAACTGAACAGGCCTGGCAGCAACTGTAGAGAGAAAAACAGAGTCGCCACTTCACGTCCAGTGACCCTTCATCAGATCACAGAATGCCAGTGACAGTATTTTGTAATTTTGAAATACTATTAGTGTCTTCTACTATGAAGAGTAATGCAAAATGTCTATTCAATTCCTCTGTCATTTCCTGTTTGCCCATTACTATTTTCCACACCGCCTTCTCCAAGGAGCCGATGTGCACTTTGACTTCTCTCTTCATTTTAAATGTTTCAGAATCTCAAAGTTTATTTTTTATTTGTTCATCTTTTACTTGTTTTTTAAAACTTTCCCTGTCACTAATCTTTGCTCTTCAAAGTATTCACGTACTTCCTAAAGTGCAATACGCAGAATTGAATCCAATTCTCTGTATTGGTCTGAGACAGAGTTTCATAAATGTGCTTCATCTCTCTTGCCCCTATGTATAGAGGATCCTATGCACCTTTTTAACCACTTTGCCAGCTGCTTTATCATCTCCATTGATTTGTGTATGTACACCTCAGATCTCTCTGTTCCAGCACACACTGCAAATTGTTTCATATTGATTGTTAAAAACATCTGCTATAGCTTCAGACACTTCTTTTAAGATGCTGGATATAGGCCGTCATGTCCAGAGTACATGTCAACTTTTAAGGCTGTCCATTTGATATACTTTTTCTCTAATGGTAATTATTGTTCTAAGTTTCTCTTACCCTTTACCCCCTAATCTTTCACTTACTACTGGGTTGTTTGTTGTGTCTTCTGAGGAGAAAGTGAGGTCTGCAGATGCTGGAGATCAGAGCTGAAAATGTGTTGCTGGAAAAGTGCAGCAGGTCAGGCAGCATCCAGGGAACAGGAGAATCGAC
>NC_057721.1:36107635-36151631 GCF_004010195.1 Chiloscyllium plagiosum | reverse complement strand
TTCCACACTGTAAGTAATCTAATCTAATCTAATCTAATCTAATCTAACCTGGAGAAAATAATTCTCCAAAGTCTCTGCCATTTCCTATTAGTGGTTCTCCAGTCTCATTCCCTAAGGGATCAACATTTACTGAAGCTACTCTCTTTCCTTTATGTGTAGACATTCTTGCTGAGTTTTAACCATTGTTTTCAATTTATTCACACAATCTACTTATTTCATCTCATCATTTATTTTATTTGTCCTTTCTGGTTTCTACTATTTTCTTAATCTTCTCACCTAACCTTTGCAACATTATATCTGTGCTTCGTCTTTCAGTTTTATATTATGCTTAGCCTTCTCCATTAGCCACAAATGGTTTATCCTTCTCACAGAGTGTCTCCTTCTCAATGGAATGTACCTTTGTTGAGAATGAAATACCTACTTAACTGTTTGAAGTTGACTATCTAGGATCTTAACTTGAATCCATTTTCTCAATGCACTTTCACTAACTCTATGTTCCTTTTATTCAAGTTTAAGAAACTAATTTCAGACCAAGTTCCTTCAACTCCAACTAAAAGTGAGGGTGAATCCTCCTTACAATGAACAATACTTCCAAACTTTGTATCACTTGCAATGCTTGAAAGTGTTACTCCAAACTAAATCATTCATAAAAAGCAGTGACCTTAGTATAGATCCTCTGGAACCCCATTCCAATGTTATCCCTAGTCCAATAGACAATCATTAATCTCTATTCCC
Source organism: Chiloscyllium plagiosum (assembly GCF_004010195.1). NCBI lineage: Eukaryota > Metazoa > Chordata > Chondrichthyes > Orectolobiformes > Hemiscylliidae > Chiloscyllium > Chiloscyllium plagiosum. The sequence continues at coordinate 36,150,896 of NC_057721.1, read as the reverse complement.
TGTTCCCTGTCACACTGCCAACTTTATATCTCTGCTGCCACTTATCTTTTATTCCATTGGCTTCAAATTTACTGCCAAGGCTTTTTAAATATTTCAGTATCAACACCCCTTGAGGCCCATGTACATGTCATTTGCATATAACAAATGCTTACTGGCTTTCCTAAATTAATCTAAACTTAAATTAGTGACAAATAATTTGCTATTGGATTATTATTTCAAAAATATTTTTCACCACTGAGTATATAGTGTTTGCCCACAGTTTCTGGGTTTACCTTAGGTGTAAACTTGTCAGTTATCTATATATCTGCCATGACTCCCCTGTCAAAGGAGAATTTGAAGATTACAGTCAGTATTAAGACAACTTCTACCTTTATTTCTCTCAGAATCCTCAAATGTATCCCATCTGATCTTGGTGACTTAACATTTTTATGGCAATTATAGTAGGCTTTAGCCTCTATTTCATTAGGTTTTAGCACATCCAGTAACTTAATGACCTTTAAATTCATCAAGGTTCTGGCAGTATTTTCTTTGATAAAGGCAGATGCAAGGTATTCTTTTAATCCCTCAACCATGCCCTCTGTACCCATGTGCCAATCCAGTTTTTGGTCCCTAATCAGACAAATCCACCTTATACTCTCATTTCCTCTTTCTGTGCCTACAGAAGGCATTCTAATTAATCTAATGATTCTTATGTTAATTATCAATCTCTGTTCATATTCCCTCTTTTATTTCCTTTATCAGTTTCCTTCTAAACATTTTATACTCAACCTGACTCTTACACGTATTATCAACTTGACAGCTGTGAAATGAAACCTTCTTATGCTTCACCTGGCTCTCTCCCATTTTGTCCTCCTGTGTAATCAGCTGATTTTTATTTCCCTATCATAGTACTGTTGACTGTATGTGACCCACCTTCAATTTAAAGGCATCCTATTGTTCCTTTACTATTTCACCTGCCAGTATTATATTCCACAGTGCGGATTCCTTCTCATCCCAGTGTGTTCCTGCATGAATTTCCTGTGTGTGCTCCAGTTTCCACCCACAGTCCAAAGATGTGCAGGTTGGGTGGAATGGCTATGCTAAATTGCCTATGGTGTACATGTGGAGTTTAGGTGGATTAGTCATGGGCTGTGTAAGGTTATGTGGATACAGTAAGGGATGGGTCTGTGATGCTCTTCAGACGGTCAGTGTGGGCCCAATGGGATGAATAGTCTGCTTCCATACTGTACTTGTTGCCTGTCCATTGAGTCAAATTACCCCTGCTGCTGGTCGCCCATGTATCTGCAATTCAATCTATGCCTTATTGTGGTCTGCCAGTGAGTTTCAGAGATGCAATGATGGCCGTGATGCGTTGGCAAATGCTGGGCACCAAAGTCCATAGATGAAGTATGTGCACAGCTGGTGCCCATGGATCATGCACTGAGATATTGTTGCTCAGCGTCTAGCACTGATGTTGTTCGAATTAAGTGGTGAGCTGATACACCCAATGTTTTCTTTGTCAAATCTTTCTGTGGTCTAACTTGTTTGACAAGCTTGCTAAAATGGGAGTGTGAATATTAATGAAGTAAGTTGTGGTGTTAACAAGGCATTTAATAAGCATTAATTCCCATCAATTGGCATCTTTCTGCTGCTGAGCAGGAGTCTTGCCACACAGCTTTTGTAAAGCATAAAGATGGAGTGAGAGCATTTCAATGTCAAGATGGGCCTTGCCGGACTTTCCATCAGATTCTGTCACATATCCCACCATAGTCCAGAATGCTTAGACACCATAACGTTTTTAGAATTTTGACATCATTGTGATTTTTTTGAAACTTAAACACACCAAGTTGCAAATTTTCTTTAACAATAACACCGAAGTTTATTGCCTAAAAATAAAATTTAAAAAAACTATCTAAATATAGAACACAGTTTGAATGATCTTGAAACACACAAAAAAATGAAGTTTTCATCTTTTGCCCAACACCATCATTTTGTAACATTAAATCCACAGAGATTATGCCTGTTTCTCAAATCTTTAATTTTTGACTCAATTGTTTCATCCCAGCTATTTCCTGAGAACTGTGGAGTCTTCTTACATTAATACTCTCAAGATTGAAAGCTTAGACTTTCACAATCTTTCAATAATCCGACAATGTCTAACCAAACACTCCTGGTCTGGAAATCACTCAAATTAACTTTATATTATGGTAATACATATATTCCCTGAGCTTTAATCACAGCACATACAAATAAAAATGACAACTGAAACTTATCTGAATGAAAAAAAGTTGTAAGCAAGCATAAGTTTGGAACTTGCTTCTAATATTTTCCCCATTCTAAACATATTTGTATTTTGCTCTAAATTCATAAGTAGAAGAGACCATGTGTTCAATATTAGCTGTCACCCTAAGATGACAACAGAATTGAGAGAAGATAGACAATTTTGATACTTAACATTCTAAGTGTTATAAAGAATCATAGAATGATATAGCACTTAAGGATCCTTTTAAACTATTTGAGAGAGCTATGCAATTTATCTCCCTACCTTGCTTTTTCCCAAAATCTTGGAAATTGGTCCTGTTCAGGTAATTTTCCAATTCTCTCTTGAATGTCACAATTGATAGTTTCCACCATCTGCTTTCGGGCAGTGTATTCTACAACAACTTGCTGGGTAAAGTGATGGTATTGAAACTGTTTTCACTGGAAAAAATGACATTGAAAACAGCATGTTTTAAGTCTTAAAATTTTTGACAAGCATGGATTGTACAGATGAAAGCAAGTTATACAATTTACCTTGATCTCAGAGTTAGAGGACATAAGAATAAAAGTTTCAAACTTAGCACACCTCAAACAAGACTAGAGATAAGAAGACTTTTTTCTTTAAAGAATAAGATATGTGGAAAAGACAAACATCAAAAGAAATTAATGCTTAATATTGAATATCTGGATGAGCATTGAGTTAAGATCAGAACTTGAAGTTTAATAAGGATAAATAAATGACAAAATACTCATAGATATTAACATTTAAATATGGTGCTGAGAACATCAAATTTAATGTAGATGTTTCTTTGAATTCCTATTAAGTTTTGATAGATCTGGAATAGTGGGTAGTCCCAACATCTCTGCTAAATATCTGCACCCAAAGTATCATCAGTACTGCTTTTAAGGGTGTGGCAAAATGGGGCAGAATATACAAACCCCACAGAATATTAGCAGGTTTACAAAAACTTTAAATTTAAGGACTAGAGGCTTTATTTGAGGATGGACATAGATTTGTAAATAATGAACTGACAGTGTAAGCATAGATAAAAATGTACATTTTGGGAGCCATTCCAGAGACACAGCTCCAAGCAAGTAAACTCTGGGACATGAATATTCAAGCATACATGACTTTTATGGAGGATAGATGGCTTTGTTAATTAAGGATGTGATGGGGACAATAGAGAGAGAGAGATGAAACTAGTTTCGGAGACCAAACGTCAAGTAAATTTGTTTAAGGTTGAGGAATAATAAAGGTAAGAAGTTGCTTTTGGGATTGATATTTAGGTCTCCTCATAGGTAACAGACTTTAGACTGGGATATGTGAGAGAAAAGTGCGTAATAATGATGGATAATTTTCATCTATAGATATATTGGACAACTCAGATTGGCAAAGGTCACCTGGATAATACATTCATTCTTTCAGGATAACTTCTTCGAACTGAAAACATGTCATAGAACCAACCAGAGAACAGGCTATAATAGATTTGATAATGGACAATGAGAAAACATTATTGATTGACTGCATAGTGAAGGTGGCCATAGGTTGTAGTGATCATAACCTGATTGTATATCGCATTCAGTTTGATAGAGAGAACAGTGGACATAAGAATAGTGTTTAAACTTAAAAAAGAGCAGTTATGAGGACATAAAGACAGAACTGGCGAAAGTGAATTGAAAAATTAGCATATGCAGTAGTCGGGATGTAAGGAGATACTTCAAAATATTCAGGAAAGGTACGTTCCAGTGACAGAATGTCTCCAAAGGACGGATACACCATCCATAGTTAAATAAGATAGCTAAAGGTGGTATCAAATTGAAAGACAAAGTATAATTCAACAACGTTGAATGGGATCACAGAAGATTGACAGAATATAAAGAACAGCAAAGAATGGCTCAAAGGTTAATGTACAGGGAGAAATTAGGGAACAAGAGAAAGCTAGCTAGAAATATAAAAACAGTAAGAAGTTCTATAGCTATTGAAGAAAGACAAAATGTGAATGTTGGTCCCTAAGAGAGTGAGTCTAGGTAGAGAATAATTGAACATAAAGTAATCTGAGAGATATTCAACAGATATCTTGAATCTATTTTCACTCTAGAGAGGAAAGTTACATTGCAGAAAGAAAAGTGAGTCAGGAGATAAAAGGAACTGTGAAATTTAAAATAATAATAATAATAACCAGGGCAAGAAAACTAAACAAATATTAGAACTAAAACCTAACAATTCCCCATGTCCTAAAGAACATCATCCCAAGGACTTTAAAAGAAATGACTGTTGAAACAAATTCCTAGATTCTGGAAAGGTCCCATCATTTGGAAAATATCAAATATAACTTCTCACATCCTATAGACAAGTTAGCTTAACATCTGTCAGAGGGTAAAGTATGATTCAATCAGTCAATGAAGAGAATATAACAGACACTTAGAAATTTTCAGTGCAATTAGCATTGCCAATGTGGCTTTGTGTTTGATGTGCTCTACTTAGATTTCTAGGAAAGGCACAGGATGTGTGAATGTCATATTGTACCAAGGAACCAGAAAAATGTAGGAAAACTTGATAATTGAGTAAACTTAAATCTTAATGGGCAAAGCACTTGTTATACAGTAGACCAACTACAGCACAAATTGAAGTAAGTGAATATGATCTCATAGCTGTTACGGAAACATGGTTAAAAGGAGATCACACTAGGAACTTAATATTTAGGAACATTTGACCTTTCAGAGAGACAGAAAGGATAGAAAATGTGATGGGTAGTACTGTTAATAAGATGTGAAATGAGGACATTTGTGAGAGATTATCTAAACTTTGGTGATGTGGGCTCCATTTGGCCAGAGGTAAAATAATAGCAAGAGAAAGAAGACATTGGTAGGAATAGTGTACAGACCCCCAAACAGTAACCACTCATTGGGAAAGGTTAGATATCAACAAATAATAGGTATATCTAAAAAGAATAGAACAATAATTAAGCATGACTTTAATCTTTATGATGATTGGGTTAATCAAATTGGAAAGGATAGCTATTACAATGAATCTACAGAGTGCATTAGAGATAGCTTCCTAGAGCAATCTATATTATGGATGCAACCAGGGAGCAAGCTAGCTTGGATCATATAATGGGTAATAAAGCAGTTTTAATAAATTACCTCTGAGTAAAAGATCCCCTCAGAAGTAGTGATCATAACATGATAGAATTTAATATTCAGTTCAAAAGTGAGAAACTTGGGTTGGAAACAATGCATTTAATTTCAATAAAGGGAATTAGAGTAAAATGAGGATAGAATGAACTAAAGTGAACTGGGCTGAGAGATTTGCATTAATGACGGTAAACAGGCAGTGGTAAACATTTAAAAGTGTAATTCTTGACTTAGCAAAAATACATTGCAGTGAGCAGGAAAGATTCTAAGAGAGAGATAAAGCAACCATAGCTAACCAAGGAAGTTGAGAGTATTAGAATGAAAGCAAAAACATATAAAAAGGCTAGTCAATGATAGTACCAAAGACTGGGACAAATTGACAATTTAGAAAAAAAAATGACCAAAAGGATAATAAAGATAGAAAAAATAAATTGTGAGGGTGAATTAGCAAAGTATATAAAACTGATAGGAGCATGTTTAATCATATAAAAAGGAAGAGAGAGATCAAAGTGAACATAGGTCCCTTTGAAAATGAATCTTGGGAGATGGTTTTGGGGAACAAGGAAATGGCAGAGGAGTGAAACATGTATTTTGCATCACTCTTGTAGTAGTGGATGGCTTGCATCCAGAGACCCAGGTTCAATTCCCACCTCAGGCGACTGACTGTGTGGAGTTTGCACGTTCTCCCCGTGTCTGCTCCGGTTTCCTCCCACAGTCCAAAGATGTGCAGGTTAGGTGAATTGGCCATGCTAAATTGCCTGTAGTGTTAGGTAAGGGGTAAATGTACGGGTATGGGTGGGTTACGCTTCGGCGGGTCGGTGTGGACTTGTTGGGCCGAAGGGCCTGTTTCCACACTGTAATCTAATCTAAAAAATCTAATCTAAATCTAAGGATCCTAAAAGAGGTAACTACAGAGATAGTGGATGCATTGGTTCTAATATTTTCAAAGTTTTGGGAATTTTTGGATACTGGAGAAATCCTAGAACACTGGCAAACAGCTAATGTGGCACTAAAAAGGGAAAGAGGAAAAAGCGAATCTATTGTATGTAGATTAGCCTAACATCTATTTTTGGAAAACAACTGGAATCAATTATTAAGGAAATAATAGCAGAACACTTGGAAAATCATAATCTAATTAAGGAGAGTCAGCATGGTTTCACAAAGGGAAGTTAGAGTATTTTTAAGATTGTCTCAACCAGAGTGAATAAAGGGGGACCAGTAGATGTGCTATGTTCGGACTTCCAAAGATATTCAATAAGGTACTTCACTGAAGGTCAAGTCATAAGATAAGATGTTCGAGATAGTTAATTGGTATGGATAAAGAATTGGCTCATGGGTAAGAAAAAACAAGTGTGGATAGAGTGTTTTTTTTTAGGTTGGCAACCTGTGATCAATGGGGTTCCATAGGGATCAGTGGTGGGACCACAACTGTTTGCAATGTTATTTCAACACTAGTTTGCTAGCCATGTATTTATATCTGTAATTTTATTTAACTCGTAATTTTTTTAATCACTGTTTACCAGAAAACATTATTTTACCTCTGTAATTGTTGCACTTTCAGATATTCCTCATGCAGGTATCATCTTGGCCCCTTGTACTATTTCTCCTTCTGTAAACTGTAATCACAGAGTCAAAGTCTGATCCTTGAAGTCAATGGAAAAAAATCAGGAGGGGGCATGTTCTTGCTATCATCCATTTTACACATCATACACAGTAAAGACTCAATCCCCTTGCTTTGACAGAAATTAGCTCATTAATAGCCCCCATTTTTAAGCAAGTGAAGAGGAAAAAAATGAACAAGTCACAACATTGGGCTTAAGGATTGTAATGCTCAATTATTCCATGTCCGTTTGTTGTAAATGTTGGCAGCTAATTTAATGATAGTGACCCAGTACTGCATGTACTGCTGAGTGGATGCAACCCTTAGCAGGAGATATATGTCTGAAGAAGGCTAGCATCAATTAAAGTTAATCAGCATCTCTTAAAGTCAGACACCTGAAGGGAAGGTACACTCTAACTATAGCATAGAGTGGTTAGAGAAATATGTTTAACCAGTAGAAGTGAATATTGTGCAGCGGGGCATAAAGTGTACTACAAGTTTCTTTGACCAGGACTAGATGCCTTGGAAGAGGAGGTGAACATAAAGACAGTGGCAAGACCTGGAGCCTCTACCCCAGACAAGATTGGAGTCTCAACGCCTTCCAACTTCGCAGCCTAAGACACATCCCAGGCATCAAATGGACTGACCAAGTCCCTAACAATGAGGTCCTGGCCTGAGCCCAGATACCCAGCTGCTTCACCCTGCTTCAACTGCGCCGTCACTGCAAGCTCGGCCACTTACACCGCACGTCAGACGGGAGGGTTCTGAAAGACCTGCTGTATGGGGAACTGACCTTCAGTAAGAGAGCACAAGGGCGGCCCCACCTTTGTGGAGAAGGTGAGGTCTGTAGATGCTGGAGATCAGAGTCGAGAGTGTGTTGCTGGAAAAGCAAAGCAGGTCAGGCAGCATCTGAGGAGCCCGATAAAGGGCTTTTGCCCAAAATGTCGATTCTCTTGCTTCTTCGATGCTGCCTGACCTGCTGTGCTTTTTCAGCACCTCACTCTCAGCCCCATCTTTGTTTCAAAGATCTCTGCAAGTGAGACATGAAATCACTGAATATGAACGTTGAGAGTTGGGAGTGATCGCTCTCGCTGGAGGCTGGAATTATGCAGAGGTCTAAAAAGAGGAGAAGGGAAGCTGCGATTTCCTGCTGAAGAAAAGCACACCCACTGAGAAAACAGCACCAAGACAACACTGGAGGACAGCGCCTTCAAGTGCAGTCACTGCCACTCCCATGTGGGCCTCTACTGCCACAACAGATGCTCCTCCATCAACAAAGATTGAAGCAAGACTTCCCAGGCACAAAACACAGTCTCGCAAGACTAACGGATGCCACCTAAGGTCTATCCATAGGGATCCAGAGGATCATCCAGGAAGTGGGCTGGATTTTATGCTTTGTTGCCACAAGATTTGAAGGTATTGAGGGGACAGTAAATTCCAGTAGATGTCATGTTAGCTGCTTCCTCTTTTATAATTTTACTTAGAATTATGCATCAGGTAACCAATTGCAGTCCTTGACTGTGCAATTCATGTCTTTACAAGACCCTCATCTTACAGCCACTGAGATTAAACAATCTGCTCTTTCTCCCAGTGGTGGGAGAGGTCTGATCCAAGTGCCCATATTGGAAGTGTTAATGTCTCAAAGTTCATATGCAATATCCCTTTAAGGAACATACCTATGAAGTTTTCACTGTATTATAGCATGTATAAAAGTTTCAGTGTCCATCTTACTGTGTCTTCTTGCAGCATGAGCCTCGAAAAGAAGCATGCTGCATTTTAGATCTGAGTTGCTTAGCTTGAGTTGAGATGCACACATATCTGTGTTTGTCACATAAACACCAATAAAATCGTATTGGATCCTTCAGCACTATGTTAAGCTACTTCTTACGTCACAAGAGCTAAGATAACTATCACTTCATCAGGTACAAATATTCTGCTGAACCTGAAAAACTGATCAGTAAATCTACAACAGATCATGAAGGTAGAACAAATCTAGATTAATAGTGGTAGTTGTTTTAAAGAAATGACTCCCAGATACCACACCATTACATCCCACCATGATGGTAGCATTTCACAGTCTGACCGATTTCCCTCCAGGAAGATGTTAGCCATGAGCTCCCTCCTCTATGGTCTTTGAAATCCTAACCATCCATGCTCCTTGATAGAGTGTGCTAATATGACCCTGGCCTGACTGCCCACACAAACTCTTACCAAGTTCTGATCCAGCACTGAATACGTTCTTACTCTCCAAGTGCAGGATCAGAAGTGACCTTTGCTTTTGTGAGGGTTGCCAGCACCGATCAGTTGTTTAAAACTGTGGGGCAAATGTTCTCCTGCTCAACTCCCCGCAAAAAAGCAGCAGAGAACGATAGGGCTCCTCAAGAGCAGGCCAGGTGGCAGTAGCAGTACTTATGCACCCCAGTGGTCTGTTCATTGAGTGGCAATATGGGTCTCATTATAAGCATGCTGACAGCATGTATGTGGATGGCACAACAAAGTTATAAGGTGCGTTTGTCAGCAGAATGTCCTTGACTGCCAATAGCCAGCCTCTGGTCTCTTGGTGTAGCTCAAATGCTGATGCAACAGCAGATTGGCACAGAATAAAGGAAACAAACAAAGGCAAAGAATAAACTAACAGGTAATGGATATCTCTGTGCTTCTGGTGCAGCTCGGCTTCTATTTACATAACAACCGAAAATTCAGTTGTGTGGAGGCAACAGCATGTTGCACCATGGGAATGTTATCCTGTCAAAGCCTCAGCTTTATCCAGTTGATTTCCAGTAGGATGCCATTTTGGTATCAAGGCAAGTACTGTAGCAACTAAGGTAAGATGGATTGTTCAGCAGCAGTGTTTTGTTGCTGAATTGCGCATTGTTTATTATAGTTAGCAAAATAAAGAACACTTTAGATGTAGAAATTGTTGGAATTCTTGTGAATCTGTGGCAGGATCTGAAAAATGAACCATTTGCAACAAACCGTCCACAGTCATAATGTTAATTTTTCTCTTCCCTCCAGACATGTCACCTGATTTATGGAGCAACTTCTCACATTTATTTAGCTGTATGCCTGCACATTCACTCGCTTTAAGATTGATAGAAAGCTTATACAGTTGTGTGTTTATCAGCAATAAATTTGAATTGTCACAGTCAGATCATTTATAGGCACATGCTGCCCAAATTTAATCTGCTTAGAAATTTATATTTACCAGCAGTTTGATTCTTATTCTCAAATCCTTTGCCATCATTCCAATGCATATTTAAACTTCATTGATGCCTGTAAATTAATTAACTGAGACTTTCTTAGCAGAGTTAATTTGGTTCCATTTCATTAATTCATATTGTCAAGTCAATTGGTATTTAATGTGTCATGAAGAGCCATAGAGGAAGTAGAATAGCTTCAGAAATTTGGTACTGATTATTAAGGTGCTAAATAGCCTCCAGAAATTATGGTCAGGAGGCTCACACTCACTGTGCTTTGGAAACAGTAGTTGTTGCTTACACTCAACGTTGCTGCTGCTGTCCCTTTAATTTTAGGGAACTGCAGAACCTGTTTCGTCCAAGGTGAAGGAGAAAGTCACTTCCTGGAAAAGTCTCAGAATAAAAAGACGCAGGGCTGAATCTTAGGATATTTTAACTCAGTGTTAATTTGGCAAGATTTCTCACCACTTGGAGATAGTGAGGACTGCAGATGCTGGAAAGTCAGAGTCGATAAAATGTGGAGCTGGAGAAAGCACAGCAGATCAAGCAACATCAGAAGAGCAGTGGATGGTGGGTTCCCTAATGTTAAGGTCCTCACCCATATGAAGTGAAGATCCTGGCTCTTGTAGGAGAAGATCAGGGCCACTATGTGAGATGCTGAGACATCCACACCCTACCAAAGAGTCAGGTCTGTATCTATCTTTTCATGTCTCTGCGTAGTCTTTACTATGTGGTTGATACCAGGTGTCCATGGTGGTCCATAGAGCAAGGCCTGAGACCTAAGAAACTGCTGCTCCAGGTGTAGACAGTGTGAACATTGAATGTAAAATGTTTTCCAGCAGCTAGGCATCATTTGTTGAGGTGGAGACCTTGGTATGGCATCACTGGCCTCAGTGGCCACAGTTGTTTGCTTTGCATGCAATTGTCAGCAACAATTTGGCCTGTGAGGTGTATCAAGTCATGCATTCATAGATAGTATACAGTCAGGAAACACATAAAGTTTACCAGGAATTGGGAGGCCAGAAGTTGTTTGCAATATTGCTGCCAGGTGTCCAGTTGGGAGACCACTGTTCTCTTCAGTGAATAGGTGGATGTGTAAGGCTTTGCAGCTGCCTTCTGATACATCAAGGCACTTCCACACTCTGCTAGTGAGTTTGCAGACATTTTTGTTGCCATTGTACAGTTGCAAATTCGAGCACAAAAGGAGCTAGCGAGCGCTCCTCAGACAATACTTTCCAGGCTTATTCTTTACTTGTTGGTGAGGCATGGAAAATCTAAATCCCCTCCTGGTAACCCTTTGTGTGAGTGCCATAAGTGTCGCCTCTCCTCACGTCCTTACTTAACCCGTCAATATGAGCCTGCACCTGACCACGTTCCCCTGACAGCCCCCTACATATGAGGTGTCCGTGCCAGGCAAAGTCATACAATTAACCCCCAGCTACCGAGAAGCCAGAGTGTCCTGACCACAGTTGAACTGCTGTCTGCAGTAATGACACCATTTCCCCATCACTCCCCTTATTTCTTGCCTTTATTGAACAGGCACAATGGAATGAATATGGCCTATTCCCTTGAGCTATCTAATTGGACAAGTCTGGGTGGAAAATGTGCCAGATCCATGACAAATGTCTGGACATTTCCCCAATGGTGTTTGCATTAAGTTTGGATGTGCCTTTCTGCAGCACAGACCTACTCTGATCCACTCCCTGAATTATGCAAGAATGGACATCTGGACTGAGAGCACCCTTGGCTGCCTGAAGAAATGCCCCTGGACTGATATCAGAGGCTGCCTTGATTTAGTGTGCTGGGACCTCCTGACTGATGAGTACCTCCACAGACCACTGCCCTAAGACATTGAGGTATGGTCATTATTTTGCAGCATATATAGTGCATTTGCCATGTAAGCTGCTGGTGTGAGTAGCATGTTGCAGGTGTGAGATTGACACAGCAATGTGCTTATAACAAGCTCTCCACCTCAACACTCTCCACCTCAAGTAGTCAGCATGGCTTTGTGAGGGTAGGTCATGCCTCACAAATCTTATTGAGTTCTTTGAGGAGGTGACAAGACAGGTTGACAAAGGTTGAGCAGTGGATGTGGTGTATGTGGACTTCAGCAAGGCATTTGATATGTTTCCCCATGGTAGGCTCATTCATAAAGCCAGGAAGTATGGAATACAGGGAGATTTGTTTGTCTGGATTCAGAATTGGCTGGTTGACAGAAGGCAGACAGTGGTTGTAGATGGAAAGTATTCTGCCTGGAGGTCAGTGTTGAGTGGAGTCCCACAGGCCTCTGCTCTTTTTAGTTTTTAGAAATGACTTGGATGAGGAGGCTGACAGTGTGGAGGAATAGATGGATCTTGGTGTGCAAGTACATAGATGGGATTGTTAAGAAAGCAAATAGTATTTTGGCTTTCATTAACAGGGGGATTGAGCCGCGAGGTTTTGCTACAGCTCTATAAGTCCCTGGTGAGACCACATTTGGAATATTGTGTCCAGTTCTGGTCCCCCTACTAGATGGGATTGTTAAGAAAGCAAATAGTATTTTGGCTTTCATTAACAGGGGGATTGAGCCGCGAGGTTTTGCTACAGTCTATAAGTCCCTGGTGAGACCACATTTGGAATATTGTGTCCAGTTCTGGTCCCCATACTATAGGAAAGATACAGAGGCTTTAGAAAGGGTGCAAAGAAGGTTTACCAGGCTTGTCTTAGGAAGAAAGGTTTATTAAGCTCGGACTTTTCTCTCTGGAGAGAAGGAGGAAGAGAGGAGACCTGATCGAGGTGTACAAAATAATGAGAGGAATAGATAGAGTCAATAGCCAGAGACTTTTCCCCAGGGTAGGATTGACTGGTACGAGGGGTCACAGTTTGAAGATATTAGGAGAAAGGTATAGAGGGTACATCTGAGGAAAGTTCTTTATGCAGAAAGTTGAGAATGCATGGAATAAATTGCCAGCGGTGGTGGTGGAAGCAGAGTTATTAGGGACATTTAAGCGAATTGAGGGATGCATAGGTTAAGTTATTTTATTTTACATTAGGATTAATCCTTGGCACAACATTATGGGCCTGTTCTGTGCTGTACTTTCCTATGTTCTATGTTCTAAGACTAAGGACCTCTGACCAGCAAGTGAAGCAGCCTGTCTCTATGACTGTGTTAAGAGGCAAGTCAAAGCAAGGCGAGACAAAGCAGAGATACTATGAGTCCGTGGGTAGGTGTTTAGTGAACGAGACCGAAGAAACCAATTGAGCAGCCCTGAGATGCAGCCTGGTACAGTACATGAACTGGTTGGGTATCCTTGAACACAAAGTGTCTTAGCAGCAGCTTTCCATCATAGGTGTCAATGTGCCCTGAAGGGCAGTTTTAAAGTGCAGAAGTGCCCTGCAAATGGATCACAGGTGTACACAGAGGGTTCTGTGAGGCCAACAATCATTGAATGCCAAGTGCCGTGGATGTGCAGTGTGCATGGCAGGTGCCCTGGGTGTGCCCCTGAGATGTTGCTGCTGGGTTTTCCAAGATGGAGGTCTGAAGATGAAAGTGATGAGCTCAAAAACCTCTGACTTCTATGCTGGGAATTGTTTTGATGTCTGATTTCCTCATTGTGAGTGGGCAAGTAGAACATGCATATCAATGAGGTGAGGTTCTTCTTTATGAAGGCTGTTCACAAGCAATAATCTTCTTGATAGGCATTTTCTACTCACTGAAGAGATCTTCTACTCACTTTGACTCCAAGACTGTGTTTGCAAATGCATCGAGTTTCTCCCAATGTCAAGAAAGATTCCCCCTGACTTCACTCTCAATTCTCCCATATTTCTTGCAATCGCCCATGTTCTTCAGACGTCTATAATATTTCACGTTATAAACTAGTACCAGGTTGCACTTTTATGGTAGACATTGTTACAGAGAATTTGAGGAGTACCAGATGTTAGGTGTCGCTCCTTTGACATCTGAGCTGTTCCGAGCACAAGTCCATATGATATCATCTTAGTGGTTGGTGCTTATACCAGTTGTCAGTATTGACTTATCCAGGCTCATATATAACAGGTATGGGGAACTGATGGATTAAATGGCCTCATTCTGTGCTGTAAATGACTCAATGGCCTCCAAAAAGTACTCAATTATTCAACCATTCCCAAAAAAAATAAAGTTTAAACCTACAGTTGGTCCTGCTATAACATATGTTTCTTCAACGTGAATTGGCTTTAACGCGATTGAAGAATTTGGACCCATTATTTGTAGAACAGGAACTTTCTTCGCCTATATTGGCTATAACGTGATTCCGGCTTCACTAGTTTAAATGACACTGCTATGCATGATTTTCTTCTCACGCGAGATCGCACAAGAATGGAATTATTGTTTTATATCAGAACCACCTGTAAAGCTATTTGGAGCTGGGATTAACAGCTACCTGTTCTCTACAATATCCACTGTTATTCTATCCACCCATCATTTTCCTCAGAGTCTTTGTGGCGCTGCAAAGAGCTGATGTTCTGTCTCAGTTTGCCTGAAGGCGGACTATAAGCTGCCTTGCGGATCTTTGAGGGACCCTATTATCTACCTAGTTACACTTTCGTCCCTAAATACATGAAGGACATAAGGGTACTAGTGAGAAAATAGGACCCATCAAAGATCAGCAAGGCAGCCTGTGTGTGGAACCGCAGAAGAAAGGAAGATACTAAACAAGTACTTTGCATCAGTGTTTACTGTGGAGAGGGACATGAAAAATATAGAATGTGGGGAAATATTTGGTGACATCTTGAAAAATACCATATTACAGAAGAGGAGGTGCTGTATGTCTTAAAATGCATAAAAGTGGATAAATCCCCAGGATCTGATCAGATATGCCCCAGAACACTGTGGGATGCTAGAGAAGTGATTGCTGGACCCCTTGCTGAGATATTTGTATCATCGATATTCACAGGTGAGGTACCGGAAGACTGGTTGGCTAGTCCAGAACTAGAAGGCATAGGTTTACAGTGACAGGGGATATATTCTTTCACGTGGAAGGTGGTGCGTGTATGGAATGAACTGCCAGAGGAAGTGGTGGAGGCTGGTACAATTACAGCATTTGAAAATCATCTGGATTGGTGTATGAATAGAAAGGTTTAGAGAGATATGGGCCAAGTACTGGCAAATGGGACAAGATTAGGAGATTTGTGAGAGCTTGGAATGCGTTGCCAGCAGCAGTTGTGGAGGCAGGGTCATTGGGGACATTTAAGAGACTCCTGGACATGCATATGGTCACAGAAATTTAAGGGTGCATACATGAAGATCAGTGGTCGGCACAACATTGTGGGCTGAAGGGCCTGTTCTGTGCTGTACTGTTCTATGTTCTATGTTCTATCTGGTTGGACCAATGGATCTGTTTCTGTGCTGAATATCTCTAAGACTCTAACTTTGTGTTACTTAATCTGCTGTTCCAATAATAATCACCAGCTTCTTCAGGAAATTTGCTCATAAACTTGTGTATATGTGTCGAAATAAGTAACATCCAATCTAGAAATGAATGCTGCAGCTTACTATTGTGAACAGCTTGGGCTATTCATTGACATTGTGTCTTGTGCTCGGAGCATGCTCAGGAACCAGTACATGCTAATCTGTATCATTGTTTTGGGGCATGTACCAATTAGAGTTTAGAGGAATGAAAGGCAACCCTGTTGAAATATAGAAGATTCAAAGGGTCGTCATGAGGTAAATACAGAAAGGTCTTTCCCTTGTGGGGAAATTCCAGGTCGGGGGGCTAATTCTGAGAATAAGGAATTGCACATTTTAGACGCAGATGGTAGTGAATCTTTGAAATTCTTTCCCACAGAGGCTGGGTTATTAAGCATATTCAAGGCTAAGATAAACAGATTTTTATTCAGTAAGAAAATTAATGATTATAGGGAAAAGGCAGAGAAGTGGAGTTTAGGATTAATAGATCAAGCATATTCTCATTGAATGGTGGAGCAGACTTGATAGAGTGAATGGCCTACAACGGCTCTTGCATCTTCTGGTTTCTTTATTAACTCTGGGCCAAAATCCTGGAATTCCTTTCCTAACAGGGATGTACCTACACACCATGGACTGAAGCGATTCAAGAGCACAGGTCCACACCACCTTTTCAAGAAACATTAAGGATGTGACATAAATGTTAGTCTTCCAGAAACTCCAATACCTGGAACAAAAAAAAAAATCCAATAAAGATCTGTTGAATCAGATGATTTAACAAACATGTTTGAAGTAAAAGTCTGGATAAGCTTAACTGGTCTGGCAGCATCTGTGGAATATTAGCTGGTTTTTAAAAGAAGATCTGAGGAGCATTGGATCTGTGTAAACTCAAGGTTATATTTCAGTAGTATTAATTAATAGTTTTCCCAAACTGATTAAATTAATCTCACAATTTCCTCTGCCTCTAGCACTAACATTGTACATGGTAGGACCAGTATCTACTGTTTCATTAAGACGACTTTAGAATATTTTATTTCCAGTTCTACAATACACTGGTATTAATATAAAAATATAGATTTTTAAAATATTAGCATATTTTCTAATCAGCTTGTTCAGAATTGTTATTATATGTTGGAGCAGGTGGGACTCGAAAGGAACATTAATTGCTGCTCTGAAACAAAGTTGGAAGGGACCAGATTTTCTGACGGGTAGCAATCTGATGTAGTCTGCCACTCTGTCTCTTCGTTTTAGTGAAAGGAGGGAACTCCATTTTCAATGCGAAGATTTTGATCATGGCTTCCCCTGTATTTCCATCCCGACAGTTCTTTCATACTGTGAAGCAGTCTGGGAAAGGAAACCATGTCCCCTTTTCACAGTGGTCAGCTACTGCATTCTGATATTTTAAAGTCTAGCTGACTGCTTTGACCACTGTTTTCAAATTGTGAGTACATAAGGCAACTATGGTGTTCGGGCCAGATGGGTAAGGAGGGGGTAGGGTGCAAGTTAAGTTGGATGTCATGTGTGTAAGGTACCAGGTAAGTAAGTTGTCAGTTTGGAAAGTGGTAATGAGTCAGGAGTGGAATACAAAATGAGTAGGATGCCAGGGTAGGTAAAGTGCCAGGTAAGTATGGATTCCACAGGGTCCACAAGCACAATTCCCATCTCTGCTGGAATAACAACTGTAAAGCATCAGAAAACCCAGACCACAGTTTGTATCCAGCAAAATAGCCTCTCACTCCTTTCCTCAAGAGGACTAAGTTCATTTTCAGTGCTCAAGCAATAGTGTTGTTCTAATAACTCTGAACTAAAGTTACTAAGGAAAGTATCAATCACTTTTTTTGCAGTTTGAAGAAACAGTATGGTGAGCCAGCTTCCTATGTTCTCAGCATTAAATAATCTCATTCAGCCCAGAAAGGAAATGTCTAAGAAAGTTTCCTGAAATAAGTCTTCCGTTCAACTATGTCCAAAGATGTGCAGGTTAGGTGGATTGGCCATTGTAAATGTAGGGTTACAGGGATAGGGTGAGTGGGATGCTCTTTGGAGCATTGCTGCAGATGGATGGTTGAATGACCTCTTTCTGTACTTTAGGAATTCTATGATTCTATGTATATTTATTGCTTGTATATAGATTAAATATGACAGGGAAGAAGATTTCTTGTAAACCTGTACATTGTTTTAAGAATATGCATTTAATTTGCACCATCACAAATGTAGAATGTTGACATAGAATTTCTGCCCTAATAGCATATCATCAAAGATCATGCAACAGACAAAACTTAACTGTCACTTCAGCAAAAGTTATATGTTATGAGCTATACCTATAAAACTTTAATGATGGCTATCTGTCTCCTTAAAATTAATTTGATTTTGTTTAAAGTTATGCATGGTGATTACTGATAAAGTCACTGAGGGCCTGAATGTTTAAGATGGTGCATGGGGTGTCGATCAAATGGGCTGCTTTGGCTTGGATGGTGTTGATCATTTTGATTGTTTTGGAGGTCATTCATTCAAGCAAGCGGAGAGTATTCCATCACACTGCTGACCTGTGCCTTGAAGAGGGTGGGCTGGCTTTAGGAGATGCATTATGCACCACAAAATTCACAGCCTGGTCAATGGTGTCACCCAGGATGTTGATTTCCTGCAGTAAGGTGAAGGATTGTAACAAATCCTGCTACTACTATCACAGCGAAAAACACTCCTGCAGTTAATTTTGTCTTGAGATCAGAAACTGTTGCTTTAAGATGATTGAGATATGCCATTCATTGATGAGCGAAATGATAAAAATGTTAGTCATTAAACAGTATGGTGATCTCAGCTCTGATTTATATAAAAAAAAACGTCTGTGCAGTGATCAAGATCTTTTCATAGGTTAGACATATTTCATGTGGTGCCTGTATCCAATTTCATCTGCATCTGAACTACAACATATAAGAAACAAAATTGCCTTAGGCTGCTATTTTAGCTCACAGTGAAAATATTGATTCAGTAGCACTGAATATATTGGCTTTAACATGGTTGCTGGCTGAACAGAGACAAAGTGGATCATCTGTGGTCGAGATGAAAGCAAAGGGAGACCTTTGGGTGAACCACAGAAAGTGGAAAGACATGATTGCAATCTTTAGTCTGGATGTTTTCAGTATTAGTTGGCAATAAAAATATTGTTGAAGGCAGTTTCACAATTCAGAAGTTTAATTTTATTTTATCCCTAGTTGAAGAATGTCCTAAGCTATTCCTGATTATTCAATTGATTTGCATTGTTAGAAAGTATTCTTTTCTATTTGCTTTTTTGCCCATATATTTTTTTTCCAGGTAGCCATCCATGTCACACCATTTCCTCTTATTCCAGAGCTGAGAGTATGAAACACATGCTGTTTATTATTTTGTGTAAGGACTATGCAGTTAAGTTGTTATTTTCATCCATGTTTAAGTTTTAGACGTTCTGTAGAATTGCATTTACACAACATGGCTTGTGTAATTCACCAATAGAAGGTCCCTATGTCAAAGTTCGAACTAGAGACATTCCCTGACTGTCTTTTTGGAGTCCACCATGTCCCACTGTATGGAGGAGTATGTTGAAGCATTATTATGTGTGATGCAAATGCTAATTGTTCACATTGCTAAGGGTCTGCTCTATTTCTGATCTTCCTCCCATTCAATGGATCCAGGCACATCAGCGGCTTTCAATTCTGTTGCTAAGTTCCAACAACAACACAGAGAAGTTGAAGAGGTGCAGTTGGGCTAGCAACTGAGGATCAGCAGCAACCTCCAGCAGATGATGTTGAGCGTCCATATTAAGAAGTAGCTGAAGGTCCTGTCAGGAGATCCAGTGTTTATCGTCCTTTTTCATTTCCTCCAGAGGAGTGAGACATAGGGCCAACACTGACTCAGTATGTCCCAGGACACTATCACAGCATGATGCCAGCTCTTGTAGCGGACCTGTAACATGAAGGAATAGGTGACCATGTTACCTCAGTAGCCATCAAGGTGACAGCTGCGCTACTTATGTACTTAGCTGCTTCAACCCATTGGGGTCCTGTGTGGAATCTCTCAACCCTCAACCCACAAATGTATTATGGCTGTTACCAATGCAGTTTGTGCCAGATCACACCACTTTATATTATATCCCTGTGATGAGGTCAGTGGATCAGCCTGGGCAGTCATCTTTGACAACATAGCTAACTTCATCCAGATGCAAGCCACTATAAACTGTACACATGTTGCACTGTGTACACTATTGCACAATACAGCTGACCAACAGGACATTGTCACAGTCCATGAATGTTCAAGTTACCTGTGACCAATGATCCAAAATTTTAGAGGTCTGCACCATACACTGGAAGCTGCCAATTTCTGGTACAGTTCAATACATAGTTTCTATATTTTTCCATCAAATTGTTGAATATATCATTGTGTAGGCTGTGATTAAAAAATGGACCAATGTATGCTTTTATCTGCATTTATGGAAATCCTGAGACAAACATGAAATCTTTTGACAAACTGGACATATTCTTTTCAGCTTCAAATATTGTTAGTAATGTCACTGACTGAGTTGCATCGTCTTCATGAAAACTAAATTATATCTGCAACACAATGAAGGGGAATTCTAACTCTCAGGTGAGAAGCCAATGGACTGGATGATGGCCCACTCAGGAGTTGCAATCGGATGCTGAGTCCATTGTAATGCTTTAGCTTAATTTACATCATATTAAACAGTCAGCTACTCAAAACGAGCAGTATTTGACCTCATGAAAATTGGGAAACTGGTCATGTTCCTTATTGGGATGTGCATTATGGAGGATTTCACAAGTGGGAAGGCAAGAAAATTGAGGAGAGAAGCCAAAACTTCCTTAATGGAACCTTGAGTACTCATTTTCCCCTCCCCAGTGCTGGAAGTAAAGCAGAAATGCTTTTCAAGTCTGTATTTCTTGTGCATAAAGTTTTGCTAAGCTGGATGCCAAAGAAATATTTCTGCTCAGTAAATCATTCAAATAAATCTTAGGCCCTTTTTAAATGCTGATACTAATTTGCTTAGTTGATGAAGCACTGAAACATCATAGGTCATGAGGGGATTTGACAGGGACAATAATGAAAGAATGTTTCCTCTTCCAGGAGAGACAAGAACTGGGGGCCATGGTTTAAAAATTAAGATATCT
This sequence comes from Chiloscyllium plagiosum, assembly GCF_004010195.1. NCBI lineage: Eukaryota > Metazoa > Chordata > Chondrichthyes > Orectolobiformes > Hemiscylliidae > Chiloscyllium > Chiloscyllium plagiosum. Next base: position 36,130,151 of record NC_057721.1, on the reverse strand, counting down.
CCCCTTCTAGACAGGTGAGATTTCTTTCTCTCTCAGTTGTTCACCTGTAGTGTTCCCTATCTCAAGGAGAACTGCAGGTAGGGTAATTGAATATTTTTAACAGATGTAGATAGACTTTTGATTGACAAGAAAGTCAAGAAAAGGTAAATAGGAAAATAAAAAGACATCAGCTATTATGCAGTTGAATAGTGGAGCAGGCTTGAGTAGCTGGATGATGTGCTGCTGCATCTGGTTTGTATGTTGTATGTTGTATGTTCTTATTGTAGCACTGGATTTGAGCACACGGACAGTCCGAAAATCATGAAGCAGGATTTTAAAAAATTATTCCACTGCCACAAGGTCATGAAAAACATAAAGTGAAATTGAGGTTAAACCTGAGAAACATGGTGTTTACATGGCATTACACCTTTAGTTTACGTCTGATTAAGGAAATATTTCATCTGATTCTTTGACCCATGAGGACTCCTTCTCCTAAAAGCACCTTGTTCTCTAGACACGGTCAGTTCCCCTGTCCAGTGTCCTCCCTGGTGGTCCCATTCCATTATGTTCACACCTGAATCAGATGGTGGCTCAGCCCATTGTGTCATTTCCATTTTCACTTTTCTTCCACCCAGATGCAATGATCATTAAGATTCCCTTTTACAGTCAGCACATTTGTCTATTGAGATCAGTATTTTGCCAAAACCATGAAAGGTCACGCAAGGAGTTTTGGAGTTTTCCTTCCAACATGGAGACCAAAATATTGACACACTAATTGCAAACTAAAAATTGAAAATTTATTTCAGATTTGCAGGAAACAAACAATCTCTGAACAACAGAGAAAGTAAAGGTAAATTACCCAGTAAACTGTTAAAGTAGTAAAGTTAGATAAATCACAGCACTTTGGCGGCACAGTTCGATTCCAGCCTCAGGCTGTGTGGAGTTTGCACATTCTCCCCATTTCTGTGTGGGTTTCATCCAGGTTCTCTGGTTTCCTCCCACAATCCAAAGATGTGCAGATTAGGTGAATTGGCCATGCTAAATTGCCCATAGTAATCAGGGATGTGTAGGTGAGGAAAAATGTAGAGTAATAGGATAGGGGAATGGGCTAGCACAGGTTGCTCTTCAGAGGGTTGGTGTGGACCTAGTTGGGCCAAAGGGCCTATTTCCACACTGTAGGGATTCTATAAAAAGAAAGATTGGCAAGTTCAGTTGATAATGCAACCAGGTTCACTCTTCCTTTGTTGTTTCATTTGCTTATACCCAAATAAGCTGATTTTGGCCAAATCCAATGAGTTAGGTATTCTCCTCTACTCTTAAAACCCTTTACAACACACACAAAGGTCAGGGAGGTGTGAAAGCCAAAAAGGGTTTTTAGCTGTTGGAAGATATTTGAATTTCCCTTCCATTGTTGTGTTTATTGATTATTATCATTCTATACCCTGTGTAAGGTCTCCAGGTTAAAAGCAAATCATTCTGGGAAATTATTCCAATCAATTACATAGAATAACTAACTAAAGTGAAGCTGATTCATATACTCCATATGGTTTGAGACTTGGTATCATGAATTTTTTAGGTTATTAAAACTCTAATAAAGATACTTTTGGTTCAGGGATTATGATTTTAGCAGTTAATGAGCCACTGAAGAGTAGACAGCATTAAAGGAGGTTAGCATGAGTCAGCAAATTGGAGTCAGCATTTTATTGTCTGTGTTGCCAGTTGCTCTGATCCCATGTGCCTGTCTTTTCCTAAGCCCTTCTCCTTTAGTCACTTCTTTAAATTTGTCTTAAAATTTATAAATTCAAGTTTGTTGATGTCACAGATAAGGAATATTGACCGTAAATGGAAAGATGAATTTACAAATAAGGCATTAGCGATTAAGAGAATGCACAAAACTGTAGTAAATTAGTTTCAAAATAAGCATATTTGAGATCATCTATATTGGTTCTAAGAAGGATTTTTTAAAATGTAGAAATGCAAGGCTAGCATTTATTTCTTCCCAATCTTAACTTACCTGAAAATGCTGAGGTGAGCTCCCAAAACAGTGCAGTATAGATACATTGAGAGTTTTATTAGGGAGTTATGTATTTTTGATCTGTTAATACTGAAGCATGTATCTAAGTCAGAATAGTGCGTGACTTGGAGAGGAACTTGCAGATAATGATGTTCCAAATGTGTATGCAACCTTTGCCCATCTAGGCAGTAGAGTTTGGAAGTTGGTGTTGAAGGAACCTTAGTGAACTGTTACATTTACATTGCCGCTGTGCACTATTTGTGGATGGAATGACTAGCTAAAATGCCAATTAGATAGGCTATTATGCCTTGTCTTTGAGGTTTCAAGAGTGTTCTGGAGCTGCACTTATCTAAGCAAGGGGAGAGCACCCTATCACACTCCTGAATTGTGCCAGGACAGAATTCTAGAAGTCAGGAGGTTTATTATTCAACAGAGAATTCCTAGCCTCTGACTGTGTTCCTTGTAGCAATAGTACATATAATATACATATGCATGTGTGTGATATTATATATACACACATATATATAGCCAGTTCAGAATCTGGTCAATGATAACACTAAGGATGTTGATAATGAGGGATTCAGCAATTATAATGGTGTTAGAATATCAAGGAGAAATGGTCCTGATATGCAGGTCATTAAAATGACATTCACAGGTGAGGAAATTGGTCACAAAGGTTCATATACTGCTGCATTTTAAATACAGCAGACTAACTATAGCAGACTCAAAGTTATACTTCAACAGTACAAAGTACTGATTGGATTAGCAAGTCATGCAGCAACTATGGATAGAGAAAAACAGTTAACATTTCAGATTGGTGATCTTATACCAGAAATGTATTATTGACTTTAAACAGGTGAATACGGGAGTGCTGGAAGATAATAAGAATGAAACTCTGTGATAAGGCAGATGACAGGAAAAGTGAAATGGAAAATTGGTGGTGCAGAATTACATTGGAGGGAATTGCTGAGCATATACATCACAGAATCAGGCCATGTGATCCAACGCACCTGTACCGATATTTATACTCCACACGAGCCTTTGCCTATCTTCTCCTAACCAAATCTCCCATTGTAACCAGCTGTTTCTTTCTTCCTCATTTACCTATCTAGTTTCCCTTAATTGCACTTGCATTAGCAGGTTCAACTAAGGCATTCAAAAGGGTATTGGGCCATTATTTGAACAGAAATAATGTTCAAGAGTATGGGGGATTAAGAAGGATATTGTTATTTGGTAATGATGTTCAGTTGACAAGCCAGTGGAGTCACGATGGGTTAAATGGCCTCCACTGTGCCATAACACTTCTATGATTCAACTCACTTCCCTGTGATAGTAAGTTCCACAGTTTCATTCTTACACTGTTTAGATTAGATTAGATTAGATTACTTATAGTGTGGAAACAGGCCCATCGGCCCAACAAGTCCACACCGACCCTCCAAAGAGGAGCAACACACTCAGACCCATTCCCCTACATTTACCCCTTCACCTAATGCTGCGGGCAATTTAGCATGGGCAATTGACCTAACCTGCGCATTTTTGGACTGTGGGAGGAAACCGGAGCACCCGGAGGAAACCCATGCAGACATGGGAAGAATATGCAAACTCCACATAGGCAGTTGCCTGAGGCGGAAATTGAACCCGGGTCTCTGGCGCCATGAAGCGGCTCAGCTAAAGAAATTTATAATTTCCCTTGGATCCCCTATTGACCATCCTACATTGATGACATTGAGATATACCTTCCCCCCAGAAGAAAATATTCTCCATGTATCCATAAAGTCAAAACATTTCATAATTGTAAAGACATTTTCAAGATCATCCACTTAGCCTTCCATTTTTTTGAGAAAGATAGAGATCTAACCCTCGATACTTTGCTGATATGTATATCCAAACATTTCTATATTATCTCTGTAAATCTTGTCTGGACCCTTTACAGAGCACCTGCATTTTATTTTATAAATGGCAACACAAAATGCATGCAATTGTCTAATAATGATCAATACATGGTTTTAACATAACTTCCTTTCCAGTTAGTAGCTAATCAAATCTAATGCTTGCTTACTTTTTTTTAAAGGCTGTACTAAACTGCAGCACAGCTTTTAGTGAATAATATATACCTAGTGTACTCTGAGACCTCTTTTATTCCACCTAGACCTTCTAAGTAATGAGTTTTCCTGCAAAGGTTTAAGAACTTTATGTAACAATGTGTCATGCTCTCATGCAACAACTGGAAAGAGTACAAAGAAAATTTACAAGGACGTTGCCAGGACTAATAGGCCTGAGTTATAGGGAGAGGTTAGCCAGGATAGAACTTTATTCCATGGAACATAGGAGAATGAGAGGTGTCCTTATTGAGGTTTATAAAATCATAAGGGGCATAGACAAAATGAGTGCATATAGTCTTTTTCCCAAGGCTGAGGAATTGAAAACTAGAGGGCATAGGTTTAAGGTGAGAGGGGAAAGATTTAGGGAGGACCTGAGGGGCAATTTCATCATGTAGAGAGTAGTGCTTTTTAGGGATGGGTTGCCAGAGAAAGTGGTTGAGGCAGGTACAATAGCAACATTTTAAAAAACATTTGGATAGGTATATGGATGGGAAGGGTTTAGAGTGATATCGACCAAATGCGGGCAATTAGAACTAGCTGTGAGGGCACCATGATCAGTATGGACCAGTTGGGCTGAAAGGTCTGTTTCCATGCTGTATTACTCTATGACTATGACTTTAATGTTCATCCACTTCCTTTTTTAATCAGTCGCTCAGGGCTATGATCATCATTAGCTCGGTTAGTTTATCTTTATCTATCCCTAATTGAGCTGGAGTGGATAGGGGTGAGATGTCTTCTTGAAACACAAATTTATTAATGTCCTTGATTTTTGTTTATTCACTCGTGGGACATGGCCTTGGTGGCTGGCTGGCCAGCATTTATTACCCATCCCTAGTTTTTATTTATTATTATTATCGCTGAGATACAGTGAAAAGTATTGTTTCGTGTGCTGTCCAGGCAAATCGCACAATACATAAGGACATCAGGATAATAGAACAGAATGCAGAATATAGCGTTAAAACTGTAAAGAAGATGCAGAGAAAGATGAACTTTAATCCATTAGAGTTCCATTCAGAAGTCTGATAACAGTGGGGAAGAATGTGTTGTATATGTTTTCAAACTTTTGTATCTTCTGCCCAATGGAAGACAGTAGAAGAGAGTGTAAATGGCATGAGAGAGATCCTTGAATGTGTTGACTGTTTTTCTGAGGCAGCAGGAAGTATTGATGGAGACAATGGATGGAAGACTGGTTTGCATGATGCCCTTGAGAAGGTGATGGTGAGCGGCCTCCTTGAGCTGGAGGTTGACCCACAATGTCCTTGGGAGAAAATTCCAGAATTTTGCGAGGGAAAGATGATATATTTCCAAGTCAGGGTGAAGTGTAGCTTGGAGGGGAACTTGTAAGTGCCGGTGTTCCCGTGTATCTGTTATCCTTCATATTTCGAGATACAAGTAGTCATGGATTTTGATGGTGCTGTCATTGGTGAATTTCTGCAGTGCATCTTATAGATAGTATACACTGCTGCTGCTAAGTGTCAGTGGTGGGGGGAGTGAATACTTGTAGATGTGGTACCAATCAAGCAGGCTGCTTTGCCATGGATGGTGTTTAGTTTTTTGAATGTTGTTGAAGCCGCGCCGACCCAGGCAAATGAGTTTCATTCTACTCCTGACTTTTACCTTGTAAGTGGAGAACAGGCTTTGGGGAGTCAGGAGGTGAGATGTTTTGCTGCAGTATTCTGGTTCTTGTACCCATTGTGTTTATGTGGCAAGTCCAGTTGTGTTTCTGGTCAATGGTAGCCCTAAAGATGTTGATAGTGAGGGAATTCAGTGAAGACGCCATCATTAACTGTCAAGGGGCAGTGGTTAGATTGTCTCTTATTGGAGATGGTCAACACTTAGCATTTTTGTGGCATAAATGTTACTAGCCATTTTTCAGCTCTAGTCTTAATATTTTCCAGATCTTGTTGCATTCGACATAGACTTGAACCCGGGTCTCTGGCGCTGTGAGGCAGCAGTGCTAACCACTGTGCCACCGTGCCGCCATTGTCTCTTATTGGAGTTGGTCAACACTTAGCATTTTTGTGGCATAAATGTTACTAGCCATTTTTCAGCTCTAGTCTTAATATTTTCCAGATCTTGTTGCATTCGACATAGACTGCTTCAGTATCTGATGAGCAGTATCTGCTGAATATTGTACAATTATCGGTGAACATCCCTATTTATGATGTTTTGGTGGAGGGTAGGTCATTTTTGAAGCAGCTGAAGATGGTTGGATCTAGGACACTACCTGAGGAAATCCAAAGATGACTGACATCCAACAACCACAACCACCTTCCTATGGAATAGATATGTCTCCAATCAGCAGAGGGTTTGCACCAAATTTTTATTGATCCAGTTTTGCTGGTGTCCTTGTTGCCACACCCAATCTAATGCGGCCCTGATGTCAAGGGCTGTCACTCTGACCTCACCTCTGGAAGTCAGCTCTTTTGTCCATGTTTGAACCAAGGCTGTAAAGAGGTCAGGAGCTGAGTGGCCCTGACGGAACCCAAACTGGGCTTCACTGAGCAGGTTATTGTTGAGCAGGTGCTGCTTAATATCACTGTTGATGATAACTTCCATCACGTTATTGATGATCAATTGTAGACTGATGAGGTGGTAATTGACTGGGTTGGATTTGTCCTGCTTTTTTTGGACAGGATATGCCTGGGCAATTTTCCACATTGTTGGATAGATGTCCTTTAATGTTTCGCAGTCCTGTTTGCCACATCTGACGTGGCAAGAGAATGAATAACAGCAACCTGCCAAGTCACACTGGATAAGCAGATTATGGAGTTAAACATATGGCTCAAAGAGTGGGGTCAGAAGAAGTGGTTTCAATTCACGGGGCACTGACACCATACTGAGAAAGTGGGAGCTGTTCCTTCGGGATGGGCCCCACTTCAACTGGGCAGGCGTCAGTGTTTTCATCAATTAAACAAATAGAGCAGCGAAAGGGATTTAAATTAAAATGGGGAGGAGGCCTTAGCTGGAAAGAAGGTTCAAAATTTAATAACACAGACAGTATGATTTCTGTGAAAGCAAGCAGAATGGAACAGGAAAGGACAGAGTTTAAAATACATTAATGAATAAATTCATGCAACAGACACTAATTTTAAAAAAAATCAACAGATTGTTCCTAGTTTAGAAATTACAGACAAATCTTTCAGGAGTAAAATTAGAAAAAAATAGTTCAGCATAATGAGAAGTAGAAAATTGGAACTCATTTCCACAGAAAACAGTTATTAGGTCAATTTCTAGCTTTAAAATTTGAGATTGACAAATCTTTGTTCACTGAAGGCATTCAGGGATATGGGAGAAAGGCAGGATAAAGTATTTAGTTCAGCCATGATCTCACTAAACAGAGGAATTGACTTGAGGAGTAAAATAGTCTACTCCCATTTGGATATCTTTGTCCCATATTCCTGAACCTAGCTAGTGAGCACATTCTGTTTCAAGATTAGAGTGGTGCTGGCAAAGCACAGCAGGTCAGGCAGCATCTGAGGAGCAGGAAAATCGATGTTTCGGGCAAAAGCCCTTCACCAGGAAACTGTATGTTTCAAGACAACTTTTTCTAACCCTTCATAATTTTAACACCTCTATCAAGTCTGTAAGTCTTTTTGCTTTAATGAAAACACCCCCTGTGGAAGTGACATCAAACCTGACCAGCATTAAGTATTGCTGTAATCACTAGATGAGCATGAAATCCTATTAAAGTTGTATATAATTGTAGAAAAAAGGTCTATTGAGGCATCCAGCCTTTACACAGATATTCATTGTAAGATATCAACAAAACTTCAGATCATTTAGTTTAAGTATCTTGTAATTATGACAATACCTGCTCTGTAGCTCATTTTTGCTCTTCCACTAATCTCTCTATTAATGTGATATAGTTCCTCTGTAATCCCAAATGGCTCTCTGGTTTTTCTCAGATAATCCATTTTCATGGAGTGGTTTATGGTTAATGACCATATGAGAAATGTGTATCAGACTCTTTAGCTCAATTTGATAAAAACTTTTAAACTGCTAATTATAACATGAGTCCTTAAAAAAGGGCTCAAAATATAAACCAATTGTCTCCAGTACTGGTGTGTTTTTGCCTTAAAATTGTTATAATTAAACCAGGAACATGTACTGGCCAGTAATTCAGTGCTCATTCCCACAGGGATTATTTCTCTTGGATGCTCAGCTGCAACCAGTGATCCATACTAATAGATGACTGCAGTACTGTTGATGTGCTAAAGCACCTAAGTGCTACATAGGTAATAGGCTGTTGCCAAGGCAACTGTATCCATCATAATCAAGAGTCCTTGTTGACACCATCCATCAGTGTTATGTTTTCAATAAACAAATAGCGTTTGTACTTTGAGAGCTGCTTAAACAGCAGTATGTATAGCTTTTTGTAAGCAGTACTATATTCTCAATTATTAATCAATGACTTCAACACCATGCAATATCACAAAAATGATAAATAGTAACTGAAGCAACAGTCTGATATATCCCATTATAATCTCTTTACACCAAAAGTCATTTACTCTTTATTCACATGTACAGTGAATAATAAAAGAGCTAACAAAGGGATTAATCGATGACTTTTGAAATGTTAACTGCTGTCCAGAATAAAGAAACTGCTCAGAGACTCAGGCTGTCTTTTTTTGGGTTTTACTAAGGTGCTTATAGGTGCTTAAGAATTTGCTTTTAAATTATAGTACACTGTCAATTACTTAATTCTAAGTATGTTGCACTCCTTCAAAAATTCCCAATTTTGCAAAGTATTTTTACTTCATTTATATTTGGAGGGAATGAGAATAAATGTATGTCTGATAGTTGTACAAGCACCTAGCTATAGTTACGTTGCAATAGGATTCTAAAATAGAGGATACATATTGACAATGACATGGAACTGTACCTGTGGAGCTAGTTTTGAGGACAACGTCACTTTAATGGCAATTATCTGATAATCAACTGCTTGTCAGAGAGTTATTAACTTCATGGGTAGGGCAGGCGAAGTTAATGTTGAAATGGCTGTGTCAGGTCAGTAAGGAAAAGCGTGATCACTTCTGGAATGCCACATGAACCTGGCAATGATTAACTGCCTGGCAATGGAGAGGTTAGACTCTACCTAAGTAAATGCCCAGTTGCAGACAGATTGGGAATGCTGCTGGGATTTTTCTAGTGGTGGCTATGAAAAGCCCTTACAACCTCAATGAGACCAAAATTCGGCAAGTGCCTGAGGACAGCTCGCTGGTGGCTGGCCCAGACAGCCCATGAGGTTTTCACCACCGGCAGAAACCCAAGGCTTAGAGTTTCTGACTTCAGTTGCAGACTGTCCTAAGGAGGAATATTTCTTCCTGGAATGTGACCTGACCACATTTTAATCTTTAAACACCAATCTGAAGTGGTGACACCCATCTGTATTGGTGAGGCAGCACTCTTTCTGAGGCTGCAGTTTTGTTATTGGGATTGTAGTGACAGGAGCCCATATGCCATAATTTATTTAATACAATGTAGCACATAATAAGTTATGAAGCAAACCTTCCAGCAAATCAACTGATTTCTACGTGCATAACTTACTAACTCTCAGCAGATTATGCAACACATGGAGTTCTTAAGCGCTGAATCTTTTCAAAATGAGGTATGCATAAAACGGGCAGGGCAGGCGAAGTTAATGTTGAAATGGCTGTGTCAGGTCAGTAAGGAAAAGCGTGATCACTTCTGGAATGCCACATGAACCTGGCAATGATTAACTGCCTGGCAATGGAGAGGTTAGACTCTACCTAAGTAAATGCCCAGTTGCAGACAGATTGGGAATGCTGCTGGGATTTTTCTAGTGGTGGCTATGAAAAGCCCTTACAACCTCAATGAGACCAAAATTCGGCAAGTGCCTGAGGACAGCTCGCTGGTGGCTGGCCCAGACAGCCCATGAGGTTTTCACCACCGGCAGAAACCCAAGGCTTAGAGTTTCTGACTTCAGTTGCAGACTGTCCTAAGGAGGAATATTTCTTCCTGGAATGTGACCTGACCACATTTTAATCTTTAAACACCAATCTGAAGTGGTGACACCCATCTGTATTGGTGAGGCTGCACTCTTTCTGAGGCTGCAGTTTTGTTATTGGGATTGTAGTGACAGGAGCCCATATGCCATACTTTAACTGGCCAGTTATGAAGTTGCCTCCTGCAATGTAAAGAGTTGATGTGAATAGGTAAATCCATCATTATTGGGAAGAAATATTACATGACTACTAAGAGATGGTTTTACCTAGCACATAGTGCCAGAGGCAAAGTCTTTTCCTGCACACAGTTAACCTTAATCATGTTTTAATAGAATGTAATGTTTGCTGACAGCTAAGTTCCTGCAATCTTTCTCAATCGCGTTACTGTGTGCTCCAAAACTGAATGGCAGAAGATCGCATGGATGGGCATGTTGTCAGCAAATTCAGAGTCAGGAGCTGAATATGGTTCCATTGTATGATTGTTTTTATAAGGCATAAAATTCCATCCACCAACTCCCCTTAAACTGATAAATTCCTACTGTGGTTTTGCTCACAATGTGATTCTGGAATGCCATTTAATGTATATAGACTAGTAGTTGTAATTTGTTAACCTGTTAAATAGTTAACCAAAGTTGCTACTATTTGTCATCTATTATTAACCTCAGCTTAAAAAAAGAGACCCAAACATTTTTTAAGGCGTGTAATTTGTTAAAGAGGAAAAGGGCTGAGAATTTACTCACTGCATAATAAAGCGCACATTAGGAACTTGTGCATACCTCCACACAAAGCATAGAAAAAGGACAGGAAGTGCATGCCAAGTTCACAAAATATGTTCTAAATAGGTGAAACTCTTGTTTGGAATGTTGATATTATCATTACTGCGCACGTTTGCAACCTCTTACAAATCTCAATCTTTATTACTAAATGAAGAGATGTTGCAAGGAATTAAATTCAATTTTCTTGGAGGTGAAAATCAAGCAGGAACAAATTAGTCACCTATTGTACACCATGCCTATTTGAAGTTAATAGAGGGAAATTTGAACAGGATATTTGATGTGTAGCCAATTCACTAACAGAAAAAGATGAAGATGTTGGCTCTGGTGAACGTTATTTAAGTTCCCAGTCTGATGCACATGTGAATAACAAATAACATTGTGCTGAATGAAACCTACAGAGTTAGGTCCCATGGCACATTACCAATTAGCGTAGTGAGCTCTGAAATGAACCCTCTTCTTTAGTTTTATACTACGTCGGACGTAAAATACGAGATTTGTGATTTAAGTCAGATCTTCACCGTAAGTTCCAGTAATTTTGCTGACCAGTGCATGAAGTTAATTTAGATAAAAGCAAAATATTGCAGATGTAGGAAGATCTGAAATAAAAACCAAAAGTGCTGGAGTTACTCAGCAGGCCTGACAGCATTTGTAGAGAGAGAAAAACAGAGATGACATTTTGAGTCTTATATGTCTCTTCTTCAGTTGGATTTATATTTAAATAACAAATTCATACAATTAGATCTGGATTAGATTTGTAGATGTATTTTATTTCATCTTCCCATGGCTACTGAGTTCTATCCATGGTGGATAGTGGGTGAAGTGTCATGAATTGGCATGAGAGTTATAAGGGCCATGGATGGGAATGGGGAGAGAGCGAAGGTGGGTGACAGGTAAGGAATAGAGGGCCTAAAATCTTAATACAAAACCGCATCAAAATCCAGTTTTACCAAACTGCCTCAGCCATTTGCATTCCCCATGATCACTTAGATTGAGCTCCCAGGATCAGTAGGCCTGATTCCAACCCAGACCCAGGTGCCAAGGAGAAAAAGTCATGATATTTGGTGGCCTTAATTCAGAGGTGTTTCTAGCAAGTTGGAAGATGCAAGCTAATCAACTTCAGTTGCAAAACTTTGGCTACTCCCATACACCTCCTGCATTTAGACCTTGTGTGCTGCATCAATGAACCTTAAGATATTTGTTGTACCATTTCCTCCTTCCTTCTACTTATGAGTTCTTCCATAATGATCTCTACTACCCCCTGCAACCTACATGTAGGTTAGCTTTAAGAGATACACGCTGGGTTTGAACAGTGAAGATTAGCTTTAGGTGTTGCTAGACTCAGATGGTTTCAGGTATGCAGCTACCTAGAAGCACATTGAATGTTAGGCTATCCACCACTATGACTGTAATTAATAGCCAGTACAATGATTGTCTGTCTTTGCTTTGCAAGACTAGGGTTTCAATCTCCGCACTTGATTTTCAGAACAAAAAATTGAATTTCGGGTCCTTAGTTTCCTGGGATTTATGCTAAGTTCTGCTGATTTTTCAATGTGCGTCTCTCCAAATCAGCTGAAAAAATAAATCAGATTGAGGGATTTCAAACATAAATTACATTCAATGCAAATTCTGCACTAGTTTCAATAATGCTGTTCTCAAAGTTGATTGCATCTACAATACAGAGCTGTTCCAGCTTGAATTGATCACCATTGCTAGTTTCCACAAATTGTGCCTTTTTGCAAGGCTTTGAAGATGCTCTTAAAATCTAAGTTGTTTTTTTCTTAGTGTAAGGTTTTCTTAATATATTAAATATATTCAAACTAATCTAATGAAGCTAGTAAATAGCTGTAAAGATTCTGTAAAAGTTGCCAGCCAGATTGGAGATAGCCTCCCAGGTCAGTGCTGTCTCCAGAGTGAAAAAAAAACACCCAGCAATATACAAAAAAGATGAATGATTTTGTGTTCTGCAAGGGTAAGTGTCGCCATCTTCTTTCTACTACATCACAGTTGCTGTGTCTGTGCCATCTGCCATAGGCCACATCACCATTAACTCTAATGGTCTAACACTCTAAATATTGGGAGTATATCTTCATTCAATGGCTTTCACCCATCATATTCCCCCAAACAACCAATTCTTTCTGCTATTCTGCTGGGGACACCTCAGCATCTTTCCCCTGCATGTGCCACCACTAACAGCTCTTCCGGTCACTTTCATCTTACTCAGTCCCTTCTTTTGTCTCATTGTTGGATAAATGTTGCAAAATAGGGCCAAGTGGGTAAAGAAGGGTGGCTAGGTGGCAATATAAGACCATAAGACATAGGAGCAGAAGTAAACTATTCAGCCCATCATTCAATGAGATCATGGTTGATCTCATAATCCTCAACTCCACTTTCCCTCATAACTCTTGATTCCCTTATTAGATAAAAATCAGTTTATCTCAGCCTTGAATATACGTAATGACCCACCCTCTTCAGCTCTCTGCGTAGCAAATTCCACAAGCTCGTGGCCCACTGAGAGAAGAAATTGCTCCTCATTTCTCACTTAAACGTGTGATCCCTTATTCTGAAATTGCACCTTCTGGTCCTGGACTATTCCACAGGGGAAACATCCTCTCTGCATCTACCCTGTCAAACCCTTAAGAATCTTTATATTTTAATGCTTCTCATTCTTCAAAATTCCATTGACCTTAGGCCTAAACTATTCAAATGCTTTTCATAAGATAATTCCTCCATACCTGATAACAAGCGAGTGAACTTTTCCTGCACTGCCTCCAATGACAGCATAGTGTTGTCTAGTCTCTCCTTCAACAATTTTGACAACTCCAATCAGAATGTTATGAATGAATTTACCCAGGTGTCCCATAATACCGAAGCGGTCAATTCATTATGAGCGCAAGCCAGTACCAGTACAAAACAGCCCTAAAAGTTACAATAATCTTTAATACTAAACTAATCTTTAGTACTACTTGGCCCCTTAAAGTTACAATACTTCCCAAGTCTCTTGTAGATATATGTAGTTTCTCTCTCTCTCTGGAGCTGTGAAGCTGTTTTCTTCCGCTCTCTCTCTCTCTCTCTGGATGGTCAGTTGGTCTCTGCCTCTTGCCATGCTGGTCTCCTCACAAGGCCTCAAACAACTCCAAGAGTGGTCCTGAGAGTGAGGTCTGCAGATGAACCCTGTTGTTATAGCTTTTAAATAGTTTTCTGCAACTTTCTATAGTTCTAACCAATCAGGTATATATAGTGAATAATTTGAAATGGAGTCAATCATTTCGATAGCATGCTACTGTTGGTATCTTTATGTTAGCAGGACTCAGTGCCTTTCTGTCTGTTTAGTGTATAAGATGTTGGGGGGGGGGGGGGGGGGGGGTGGCCTGTCCAGAATAACTGCAGCCTTTTACATTATGCTAAGGATGTTAGCATCTGGCTGCTGTGTTTGCATTGTGTCTGGTGTGTGGCTTTTATGATTTTAGAGTTTTACCTGGTCAATATACCCAGCATCCCTTGCTGTTTGGCCAAGTTATCAATCTATTTGTGTTTTAGCAGCCTGGAGGCTGCTACAAAGCATTCCTTATGTAAGGGAACAAAAACTGTTCACAGTATTCCAGATGTAGTCTAACAAGTGGCCTAACTAGTCTAACCAGACATTCATTTGTGCTCCATCATAACTGGGAGAAAGTAGTTGAAGTGGAAGGAGTGGACCATAACCCCTCAGATAGGGATAACGACACCTCCAAGTCGAAGCAACCAAATACTATTCACTGTGCTGTGCCGCTGTCTGATTACCGCCATGGGAACATATTCTATGGTCAGGCTGCCAACCCTACTGCATGATAATGACCTGTCTTCTCTTATGCAGGCACTAGTAGCACCTACATAGCCTCTGGACCAACAAGACTAGCCCCTTACTTCAAGAGCTCCTCCTTCACCTCTGAGGAAGAAGATATGTAGAGGATGTACCAGTAAAGCTCAGAGACCATCAGCTCAGTGTGTTCTTTTTCTAAATTAGATTTAGAAGCACAATCTGGTGAACATATCGCTGGCATGTCTCTGCAGATCAGCGAGGAAAAAAATGCCCCACATCTGGCTATTAATGACTTTATGCAAAGTCACAGTCACAGAAGGAACAGGCAGGCTTGTGGGAGGTTGGCAACTGTCATGGACAGCCAGGTCCAGGAAAATGCTCAATGGCTGCTGGTAATGTTTACAGACCTGCACTCCACCGCTTTAGTCATTGGTGCTTACATCAGCAGCAAAGTGAGAGGGAAACAAGGGAACTCAACCTCACTCCAGGTGCTCCAAAGTAAAAGTAGCTGAAAAACCATGTCATATCCTCAAGAGATCCTAAAATGCAATAAAGTTCACAAATAACAAATAACCTCTTAAGTTGCTTTGTTGAAGTTGGATGATATATAGAGAGTACACCTTGCTCCTTTCCAAATACTGCCATTGAATCTTGTATGTCTATCTAGGCTAGCAGAAAAAAGTTTCATCTAAAACATATCAGTTCTGACATGCATCGGTATTGCATTGATGTTTAGATTGCATAGGCTCCAAAATTCTTCACAGATTCCCTGAGAATGTCCCCCAAACCTGAATAGGTTATTGAGAACATGTTGAGACTGATTGAGAAATGACAAGAGCCTGGATGAATCAAACCCCTGATGTACTCAGATGTTTTAGACAACCACATAAGGGCAGAACTTTTGCCCACCCCTTTGAAGGCAGATTACACTGGGGGCAGCCGCAATTGTAGGGTCAGTATGAGGACCTCCTTTGCTGGGAATTCCAACTGTTCTATTTCAATTAGGAACTGGGATTAGAGTGGGTGGCGGGACCTAAGAGGGAATGTGGAAGACATTGGAGATTCCTGGAGATGTAAAGCTACATGCCAATGGTGTACATGACAATCTGACATTATGTCTTTGATTTAACAATATGTGAATGAGGAATAGTTGGGGCCAAGGGTAGATCCTTAGAGGACACTAAAAGTAAATGTGCAGTAGTAGTAAAAGAAAGATCATTGAGTGATACCTGGAGCAATAAGAATATAACCAAATAATGACAGTTTTGCACAGTTGCACAATGGAGCAGAGCCATTGGTGGAGAAGAATGTAGTCAGTCATGTTGAAAGTTGCAGAAAGTTTGAGAAGGACAAGCAAAGTTGGTTAAAATTACAGTCACAATAATGCTAATTGTAACAAGCTTTGAGAAGAATGATTTGAGTGCAGTAGTGCAGCCTGAAACCTGATTGGAGGCATTCATTGTTTTTTAAAAAAAATGACTTGAAAGCTTGTTGTTTTCTGAGTGGTTTATGGAACCAATTGTTTTTGTTACTTTAAAATGCTGCTTATATTGTATATTGTATAGGGTTGCTGTCCGATCTGACCATATGATTACTGAGCAAGCACTGAACATTCTGTTGTGCATCCAAGGATAAAGGATGACAAGAATATGTCCTTTAACTCATGAAGCATGATTAGAAAAAAAATGTGATTTGCATGCAAGCTTTATTTCTCTTTTCTCCTTGCCATTTCCAACTCTCTTTTCCAAGCTGTTTGTGCATTTAGTACCAAGCGATCCCTTCTAACTTGTGAAGTTGCTTGGATTGAATGATAGATGTCTGCATTATTCCTATCAATGCTGCTTAGTAATTGAATCATTGGATGTAGAATTCAATTGAAAACAATTCAGATGAGTCCGATTTCTTCACACTTTTGAGATAGAATGTCTCAGTGTCACACTGTGCTCAAATGACCAGCCTGGCTGAAATCGCGCTTAGGAGAGGTCACTATAAGAAGAGCTAAAGAAATGTGCATCTAATTTCAAAGTGAGCATTGAACCAGTCAAACTGGAAAGACTTCCAGGTTTGTGAATGTGCTGGTTAACTGATCTCAGCTGGGTGGCAGAAGCAGCCTTAACTAGTTCTAGTTTTCTGTGGCTTGGATAGTATCAAGTGTTGGGAGAGAGTGAGGACTGCAGACGATGGAGATTAGGGTTCAAATGTAAGGCGGGAGGAAAGCACAGGAGGTCAGGCAGCATCCAAGGAACAGGAGAGTCAACGTTTTGATTCTTCCTCTTACTGAGGATGAATGATTACTCCTCGGTAAAGGTCTCACCTTCATCTCACTACACTCTGGGGTCAAATGAATTCCATATGTGTTGCAACATTGAACTTTTCTTTCACTGCCTCTGCTCCGGGCTTACTTTTTTTATTGGGACTCCCACTCACCGTCCAAGGACCCCTTCTCCCACATCCGACCAGTCCATCCATCTGGACACCCTATGCCAGTCTGTTACCCGCTCTCGACCACTTTATCTCCAACTGCCACCGTTACATTGACCGCCTCAACCTATCCACCCCTCGAACTCACTCCAACTTCTCACCCTCACAACGCACAACACTCTACTCCCTCCACTCCAACCTCAATCTCACCATCAAACCAGCAGACAAAAGGGGATGGACACAGTAGTAGTTTGGTGCACCTACATCTACATCACTGAAGCCAGGCGCCAATTTGCAGACATTAGCAGATATCCCATCCACAGCCTCCAACCTCATTGTCTGCCAACCCCGCACCTCTTCACAAACCTGGCAGCCCCGGTTGACCTATTGTCTCCACCTACTCCTGCCCCACTGAATTTATCTCCTCATATCTCGACACTCCTCATGTCCGCCTTGGACCAGGAACACCCCCACATACATTCGGGACACCAGCCATGCCCTCCAACTCCTCCATGACTTCCGTTTCCCTGCCCCCCAAAGCCTCATCTTCACCAGTCCCTATACACCTCCATCTGCCATGACAAATGGCTTCAAGCCTTCCATTTCTTCCTCTCCTGCTGATCTAACCAGTACCCCTCCACCGACACACCCATTCGATTGGCAGAACAGGTCCGCACCCTCAATAACTTCTCCTTTGAATCCTCCCACTTCCTTCAGACCAAAGGGGTAGCCATGGGCACCCACATGGGCCCCATCTATGCAA
Organism: Chiloscyllium plagiosum; assembly: GCF_004010195.1. Taxonomy (NCBI): domain Eukaryota; kingdom Metazoa; phylum Chordata; class Chondrichthyes; order Orectolobiformes; family Hemiscylliidae; genus Chiloscyllium; species Chiloscyllium plagiosum. The sequence goes on along the minus strand of NC_057721.1, from coordinate 36,112,328 downwards.
ACCTTGCTACAGGATATGTGGAACAGTCCATCCTCTGCAATTATACTAGCACCATCTTTCACTTTTTCCTCTGCTATACTGATGACTGTATCGCGCCACCTCATGCCCCCCCCGCCCCCCCAAGGAGGTTGAACAGTTTATTAACTTCACTAACAGATTCCACCCTGATCTTAAGTTCACCTGAACCATCTTTGACACCTTCCTCCCCTTCCTGGACCTCTCTATCTCCATCTCTGACATCTCTTTCAAACTCACAGACTCTCACAGGTACCTGGACTACACCTATTCCCACCCTGCCTCCTGTATAACAGGATCCTTTATTCCCAATTCCTCCACCTCCACAGTATCCGTTCCTGTGAGGAGCAATTCCACTTCAGGACATCCCAGATGGCTTCCTACTTCAAGGACTGAAATTTCCACTTCTATGTGATCAACATTGCCCTCCAGTGCATCTCCTCCACTTACCGCACCTCTGCCCTTGAACCCACCACTCCAACTGGAACCCCAGCCCTCAACTTCCCACTAATTTCCGCATATAGCACATTTCCACCGCCATTTCCACATCCTACAATTAGACCCCATCATCATATTTATTTCCCTCCCCACCCCTGTCTTCCTCTGAGGAGATGTAAAACCTGCACCCACACCTCCCTGCTCACCTCCATCCAAGGCCCCAAAGATCTATTCACATCCAGCAGAGATTTTCCTGCATCTACTCATCTACTGTGTCTGTTGTTCTCGATGCGGTCACCTCTACACTGGGGAGACAGGACGCCAACTTGCAGAACGTTTCAGGTAGCATCTCTGGGACACTCGCACCAAACAATCCCACCGCCCTGTAGCCAATCACTTCCACTCCTCCAAGGACATGCAAGTTCTGGGCCTCCTCCACTTCCAAATCCAAACCACCTGCCAACTGGAGAAAGAGGACCTCATTTTTTGCCTTGGGACCCTTCAACCACACAGGATCAACATTGACTTCACTAGTTTCCAAATCTCCCCTTCCCCTACCTCATCCCAGATCCAACCCACTAATTCAGCACCGCTCTCTTGACCTTCCCTACCTGTTAATCTTCCTTCCCACCTATCCGTTCCACATTCCCCCCGATCTATCACCATCACCTCCCACCTGCATCCACCTATCGCCTTCCTAGCTACCTTCCCCCACCGCCACCCTCCTATTTATTTCTCATCCTCCTTCCCCCCAACACATTTCTGATGAAGAGCTAATGCTTGAAATGTTGACTCTCCTGCTCCTTGGGTGCTGCCTGACCTGCTGTGCTTTTCCAGTGCCACACTGTTTGACTCTGGTATCAAGTGTTCTACACTTGTCTATTGTTCAAGCTATAGTGTACACCTGAAGTTGGTTGGTCTGCCAGTGCTTATTGTTTAGCGTCACATGGTTACTTGAAATATGGATCATGAGTGGAAATCTGGTTAAACAATGAGTCAGTGATTATAGAGAAATGAAAGAAAAACATGAAGTTCTATTTCTCATCCCAATATGAACTAGGAGAAAAGAACATAGACCAAATGGCTTTGTGTACTCAGATTGGCACCTAATGATAGACACAGCAGTTCATGGGAAGAGGGGAAATGAGGGCAGGCTAACTCTTTAAAGGAAAGATTTCTTCTTGTCGTAAAAGCAAATAGAACATAAAGCATGAAAAATACAATACACACAGCAAAAATTAGGTTATTTAGCTCATTGTGTTTGCATCTATTGAAATGTGTAATCTATCTTAGTCCCATTTCCCAGATTTTGCTCTATAATCTGTAGGCCATGACATTTAAAGAGAAATGTAGAATTTTGAAAAATTCATTGCAAATTTTAACTCTACCATCTTCTCAGGCTGTGTTTTTTCAGATTCCCATCACTCTCTGAGTGAAATATTTCTCTTGAAATCAACTCTAACCCTCCTCTCAAGTATTTTAAATCTCTACTTCCTGATTATTGACTTGTCTGTTCTATCTACCTTGTCATAAGTTAATATACTTCAATTAAACCTCCCCGTAGCCTCCTCTCTTGCCAAAGAAAATAGCCTCAACTTGCCACGTTACTAAAATTCTCCAGTCAAATTGTAACATCCTCATAATTCTCCTCTGCACTTTCTCTAGTAAAAAGCATACCCATCATTTGATGTTTTGAGCAGAACTATACACAGTACTCTAGCTGTGACTTAAACTGTGTTTTATGCAAGCACTTGCAAAGACAAGGTTTGATTAGGAGTAGTCAGCATGGCTTTGTGAGTGAGAAATCATGCCTAGAAATTTGTTAAAGTTCTTTGATGAAGTACCAGGAAGGTTAATGAGGACAAGCTGGTAGCCATAGTCCATGTGGATTTCAGTAAGGCCTTTGATAAGGTTCCACATCATAGGCTGCTCTGGAAGGTTAGATCACATGGAATCCAGGGGGACCTGGCAAATTAGATATAAAATTAGCTTGATGGTAGGAAGCAGAGGGTAATAGTGGAAGGATGCTTATCAGACTGGAGGCCTGTGATGAGTGCAGTGCCTCAGGGGTTAGTGCGGGGCCCATTCCTATTGGTTATCTATAGTTATAAAATTTGGATGAGAATGTACAAGGCATGATTAATAAATTTGCAGATGACAGTAAAATGGGTGTTATTGTGGACGATGAGGGAGATTATCAGAAATTGCAGCAGGACCTTGATCAGCTGGGAAGTGGGTCAATAAATGGCAAATGGAGTTTAATGTAGATAAGTGTGAGATCTTGCATTTTGGAAAGTCAAATCAAGGTAGTAGTTTCACAGTGAATGGTAGAGCCTTACGGAGTGTAATGGAACAGAAGGATCTTGGAGTTCAGGCTCATGGTTCTCTGAGATTGGAGTCACTGGTAGACAGGGCAGTGAAGAAGGCTTTTGGCGCACTGGCCATCAGCAGTCAGGGCATTGAGTATAGAAGTCAGGAAGTTACGTTGCAGTTGTACAGGATGTTGGTGAGGCTATTAAACTGGAAAGAGTGCAGAAAAAATTTACTTGGATGTTGCCTGGACTCAACCGTCTGAGTTATAGCAAGAGGTTGGAAAAGCTAGGACATTTTTCTTTAGATTTTTGGAGACTGAGGGGGGATCTTATAGAGGTGTATGAGGACATGAGAGGGCCTGGATAGGATGAATGTGCTCACTCTTTTTCCCAGAGTTGGGAATTGAGGACTAGAGGACGTCAGTTTTTGGTTAGAGGGGAAAGAATAAAAGGGAACCTGAAAGCCAACTTTTTTACACAGAGCGTGGTATGCATATGGAATGAGCTGCTGGCAGAAGTGGTAGAGGTGAGTAGACTAACAACACATAAAAGACATTTGGACATCAACATGGATTGGAAAGGATTAGAAGGATATGGGCTAAGTGCAGGGAAATGGGGTTAGTGTGGATAGACATTGTGGTTGGCATGGACCAGTTTGGGCCAAAGGGCCAGTGTCTGTGCTATAGAACTCATGACTCAATGACTATATGACATCTAACATAACATTCCTGCTCTTATATTCTAAGCCTTAGCTAGTAAAGGAAAGCTCCCCATTTATCTTATTTTCCACTTTAATCAGCCTGTCCATCTGTCTTCAAGGATTTGTGGAAACATTCCTCTGCGTTTTTCAGTGTCTGGCATTTCCTCACCTAGTTTGTTTTCCCTGAACTCCACACTCAACTCTATTTGTCATGTTTCTGTCCATCGAACTAGTCCAATGATAACTTCTTGCAGTCTAAAGCATTATTTCTCATCATCAATTTTTGTATCATTTATAAACTTTTCAATCATATCCCATATATTTAATTTTAAATCATTGATATTGTTTGTTTTACTGCTTTTATGGGATAAAGGCTGGTTTAGGTCAGTGTCTTCTGTTGTTTCTTCATTGCCCTTGCACAGAGTGGCTTTTCAGCGTACTTCAGAAGACAGTCAACCACATTGCTTTGGATCTGTAGTTGCATACAGGACAGACCAAGTAAGAACAGTAGATTTCCTTCCCAAAAGAGGTCCTTCATGAACAAAGGTGTTTCTTAAGGCATTTGATGATATTTGTCTTGTTTGCCAATTCATAGACTAGCTTAATTGTATGGGATTTGATCCCATTTCCCTGAGTATTCATTTCGATCCCTGGATTACAACTGCAGCAAAATCACTACTCTGCACCATCTCCTGCAAATTCCATTATATATAGATTAGATATTATTTATGTATTCTTCAGGCAACCTCATTGCTGAAATATTGTAGGCTTAAAATGTCAACATGGAATATAGTATACCTTTGCTAAACAGGTTTTGCTACAATTGGTCCTTCTAGCATTTTTACGAAGCTGTTAGAGCATAGAACATTGAACATTACAGCACAGTACAGGCCCTTTGGCCCTCGATGTTGCGCCGCCCTGTCATACTAATCTGAAGCCCATCCCACCAACGCTATTCCATGTATGTCCATATGCCTGTCCAGTGACGACTTAAATGCACAAACTTGGTGAATCTACTACTGTTGCAGGCAAAGCATTCCATACCCTTACTACTCTCTGAGTAAAGAAACTACCTCTGACATCTGTCTTATACCTATCTCCCCTCACTTTAAAGTTGTGTCCCTCGTGTTTGCCGTCCCCATACTTGGAACAAGGCTCTCCCTGTCCACCCTATCTAACCCTCTGATTATCTTGTATGTCTCTATTAAGTCACCTCTCAACCTTCTTC
>NC_057721.1:36055918-36106910 GCF_004010195.1 Chiloscyllium plagiosum | reverse complement strand
ATCCAGCCCAGGGGACTTGTCTATTTTTACACTCTGTAGTATTTCTAATACTACTTCCTTGTGAACCTCCATCTCTTCTAGTCTAGATGCAAGTATCTCTGTATCTTCCTCGCCAACATTTTCATTTTCTATAGTGAACACTGTCAAAAAATATTTATTTAGTGCTTCCCCTATCTCCTCTGACTCCACACACAACTTCCCACTATTATCCTTGATTGGCCCTAATTTAACTCTCGTCATTCTTTTATTCCTGACATACCTATGGAAAGCCTTAGGGTTAACCCTGATCCTATCCGCCAACAACTTCTCATGTCTCTTCCTGCCTCTTCTGAGCTCTGTTTTTAGGTCTTTCCTGACTTCCTTGTAACCCCCAAGCGCCCTAACTGAGTTTTCACATTTTGTCCTAACATAAGCCTTCTTCTTCTTCTTCTTGACCAGGGATTGCACTTCCTTAGTAAACCACGTTCTATATCTTCCTCCCTGCCTGACAGGTACATACTGTTAACCCGTTTAATATTAACGTGCTCACTACTCTGCTGAAATCACTGTGGAACAAATTTCAGACTTGTTTAATAAACATTTTACACTCACATTCCACACCATCATACAAGGCTGTTGAGCTTCCTAGAAAGTCTAAATATCTATTTTTATAACAAGTAGAATAATCTCCCATTTCTTTCACAATCAGCAATCAGTCAATTTTATTTTAAAGAAGGCAATTAATATTTCACTGAGTACCTCGTGCTACAGAATTTGCCCTCCCTCAGCATTAAGTATTCGTGGGCACAGGCAATGCTTGTTTTTTATCTGTCAGGTACAGGAAAGCAGTGGGAAAAGTCAAATCATCATCTAACATCGTGAGGGAGGATGTATTTTTAGGTAAGTTTTTTAAAAATAAGTCGTGCTTTGATTTATATTTTTGATGCTGGAAAATGTTTGATTGGCAATTTATGAATAGCTTCACCAAAATTTCACACAATCCCTACACAGCGAAAGCAGGCCATTCAGCCTGTCAGGTTCACACCGACACTCTGTGCAGTTTGGCTTCCACTAGTGATTGCCGTTCAGAAAGAAGTGGTGAGCCATATTCTTGAGCCACTGAAGTCCATCTGTTTGAGATATATCCCTACTTTGGCATGTAGCCTGGAGAGGAATTAGCAAATGGTGTTGCTTGTTATATGTGCTCTGATACCAAAAGCTTGTAGCTTTTGTAATTTACTGCCATTATCACTTTCTCTTGGCTGTGCGTAAGGGTTGGCTTGATTTACAGTGGAAAAAGAAAATGAATTGTGAGTCTTAATGAGAAGAAGTTCTTGTCTGAAGCAAGATGTAATTTATTGCATGACAGCATTGAGTTACAAGTTAGATTAGCACAATAAATTGTAACTAAAACTTTGAGGAGTTCAAGGATCTAGGTCTTCATTCTGCAACATTCTCAGCGGTTCTGCCATTCCCGAGCAAGGCCTTATGACATCATCAGATTGGGTGAGGCTTTATGCAGTTTCCAACATTAATCCTTTCAGGACCATTATCTAATACAACAGTGCTCCCATTAATTTGCTGCTGTTGTCCTTCTAAGTGATTTCTGTTACAGGTTAGGAAGGTGCTATACAAGGAGCCTAGACAAGTTGTTTTAGATGGTACACAGTTCTGCCACTTGGGTTGGCATGGAGAGATTAAATCTTTAAGGTGGTGGTTGAGGTGTTGATCAAGCAGACTGCTTTGATTTGGTTGGTGTGAGATGAACATTGTTGAAAATGAATTCATCCAGAAAAATGTAAAGTATTCCATCACATTCCCAACTTGTACTTTGTAGATGGAGGATGGATTTTAAAGTGTCAAGAAATGAGGTACCTGCTGCAGAATTCCCAGCCTCTGATTAGCTCTTTTAGCCATTGTATTTAAAAGTTTCTGGTTAACAGTAACTCCAAGGAATGTTAATATTGGGGGATTCAAATTGGTAATGCCATTAAATGCCAAGAGAAGTGGATTAGGTTCCCTCATGTCAAAGGCATTTATTCCCTGACACTTATGTGTTATGCATGTGTAAAGACAAGTTTTAAAAAGTTTTCTGTTTTTATGATTGCAGATTAAAAAAGGAAAATAATTTAAAAGCCAGGGAGTATTGAAGGATTTCTAAACTTTTTAAAAACAATTTGCCCAACACTCATTGTCAGTGTTGTTTACTCAGCTGCTTGGTCAAACAATAGTTGAAGTCTGGTTACAGATGGATTGGATGCAGGAGACTGTGAATGAAAATTTGCCTGGCAACAAGTAGCTGATTGGTTTATGTACTAGTGAACCAGTTATTGGTGACGAAGGCCTCTTGTATGTCACCAGCTAAGTGATTGGCTCCCAGGTGAGGTATGAGGGAAAAGCCATTAGATTTCTGCAAGGAAAGGAACTGTCCTTCCTCTCTGTCGCAAAAGAACACATGAAGGCTGAAGAATAACAGTTTGCTTTCTCACTTCTCATTTGCTATAAGCTGTGGCTCCTGACCAGTAAGTCAGAGACTTATAAGTGTGAAAGTGCCATCCTTCATCTTCGGTAAGCAAGTACCCTGCAGAAGGAGAATTAAGGAATAGCACATTCTGACTCACCAAAAGAACATCTCATTGAACTCTGTGGATAAGAACCATTGAAATACCTTCCCAGTCTTTCCCTCCACCTTGTAATGTATGCAGGAGGGAGTTTATGAGGGTGTTAGAGTTTTAACAAATAGAGTTACGGAGGAATCTCGATTATCTGGCATTTGATTATCTAAATGTCAGATTATCTGGCAAGATTGCAAGGTTCCTGGGCTTGACTAAACCAAGTTATCCAGCATTCAATTATCTGGAATTCAAAGAACCAAGCGAAATACACCCCACCTGTGTCCTTTGGATAATCGAGATATACGCTGACTGTTCATAATTCTTTATCTGTAGCTGGAAACTATTTCTTTTCAATAAATAGCAATTTTTGTTAACCACAGAAATCTGGATCTAAAAGACAGGTGAATTATGGAATTCTATGCACTTTTTGAAAACTTAAACTTTTACAATGACTCTAGGAATAACAGTGTTTGATTTCCAGCACTCTACTGCAGTGAGGTAAGTTTCTTGCCACTTATCTGTCCAAACAGAATGTTGTCCAGATCTTCTTGGAAATAGAAACAGACTACTTTAATATCTGAAGGATCTCAAATGGTTCTCAACACTGTAAAATCATTAGAAAACATTGAAACCCCAACCTCTCACATTGTCATGAATTGAAGGCATTCATGAAATAGCTGAAAATGGTTGAGCATTTGACATACCCTGATGAACTTCAGCACAGCTATGCTAGGGCTGAGGTGACTGACCTCCTGAAATCAGAACCATCTTCTTCTGTGCTAGGTATGGCTCCAACCAGTGGAGACTTTTGCCCTGATTCCCGTGAATTCAATTTGCTCAGGGTTTTTGATGAAACATTCAATCAAATGTTGCCCTGGTGCCAAGGGGAGCACCTCAGCATACGGGGTTTTGGGCCCTGTTTTTGAGAATGGAACTGAAGTGGATAGGAGCATGACATCCGGCATGGAAGGTGTGGATTGTAGAGCCTTTTTCCATGTTGCAAAACCCTACAACACTCTCCTCAGTTATTGATTTCAGAGGTTTTATCTGTGATTGGTTCAAAGTTATGGTGGGATCATGAATCGAGTGACCCTGGTGGAACATCAGTAAGGTACAGACTGTATTTAAATACAATGCCGCTGCTGCCGATGGCCTACAGCACCTTATAGCTGCTTGGTTGAACTGTTAGATTTGGTCTAAATCATCACATTTAGCACAATGGTGATGCAGCACAACATAATGGACAATATTTTTGATACAGATTTGAGACTTCACAAAGACTATATGATGATCACTCTTAGCATTACTATCATGAACAGATGCAGATAGATTGGTGACTCAAAATCAAGGAATTGTTCTCTTCTTGTTGGCTTCCTCACTAACAGCAGGCCTAGGTCAGTAGTTATGCTCTTCAGGATTCAGCCAGATCAGTCTGCAATGCTGCTACCCACTTCCCCTTGATGAAGAACATTGAAATGCTCAACTGCAGTACATTATATGCCCTTAATACAGTCATTCTTTTTCTTTCAAGTTGTGTTCAGCCTGATTTATCAGCTAGCCAGTAGGTGGTGATCTGAAGGTATTCTTCTTGTCCATTTTTGACCTGATGTCATGAGACATAATGGGGATTCTCTAAGCGATTCCTTTCCCACAGTATACCACTGTGCTGCATCCTCTTCTGGGTCTGTCTTGCTGCTGGGGGACATTGACTATGCGCAATTAGTGAGTAAGACCACATCAAGCTATCTCTTGACTAGTCTGTGAGACATTCATCATTCTGGCACGTCCCATGTATTAGTATGGAGGGCATAGCAGGATTGACTGGACAGGGTTTGCATTTCTCATTTCCAGTGCCTGGTCCAAGAGGCTTACTGGGCTACTTCAGATGCCAGTTAAGAGTAGATCTGGGCAAGACCTTCATGGTCACGAGTGGAGGTGTAACCACATACAATGCCACAAAATTGCATGCCCAATAATTACCTTAATTTCCACTGTTGGCCATTTTTGTGAGAACAGAAAAGAGAGCTAGGTTCAGAACCTCCCCATGCCTATCAAAGGGGGAAGTGTCAGCTCATTACATGGAGGGCAACCAGAGCTTGGCAGTTGTTGGATTTTATATCAACCATGAAAATCCTGTCTCAAGTCTATTCTTAACTGCACTCTGAAATGGCCTAGAAAACCTCTTAGGTGTACCATTATAAACCTGCAGGGATTGGGATGGCAAGAACTGAAGAGGTAAGTAATATTTTTCTGACTCCTTTACAATTTGTCACGAACTTCTGTAGCCTGAATTGCATTTACATTAATGAAGGTGAATCATAACTGCAGCAATTTGAAGATGTAATTACTCACAAACAATGCTCTTAGCAGCTTGTTACTTCTGCCGATTATCTCGCTATCAAATACAGGATGAACATTGTGGACATGGAAAAGTATTCAAATGAATTGTAGAGGTTCATATGATGGATAAAATGGTGAACATGGTGGTCAACATTAGTGAACTACATGGTTTTTTTATCTGAAAATCTGTCATCATTACTGAGGATAGCTTTTAATTTAAAACATATTAATTCATTAAATTTTTAATTTGATTTGAATAAATTAAATTTGATTTTGTGTCTCCAAAACACATGAAGTGTCTGGATTATGTGTCTAGCAATAATACAGAAGTGTCATCGCACCAGTGGATTGAAGCAGGTCCCAATCTTGCAGTATTCACACAGAAAGATGTCACTGGGACCTGAGGCTGAGGTCTGAATGTTGATCAGAGCCAGAACGGTCCCCTTTTGTCAAGTTGAATCATGTAGACATTTTGAGTCTGGTTGTTTACAGCTGATCTTGTTCCGTGGTATTAATGCCTTCACACAACTCAAAAGATAACAGTAATTTTTACTGCCGTGACCTGTGGGCCGAGAGAAATTCTCCATGACCCAAAGGAAATATTGAGTCTACTTTATCCTGTACAGTTTCGACACCCACTCCCACTCCCACAACCCTTCCACACCCATTCCTACACCTATTCCCTCATCTACTCCCACACCTATTCCCACAGTCACACCGACTCCCATTCCCACTCCCACATCGGCTCCTACACCCACACCCACATCTAGTCCCAGTCCCACATTCAATTCCACTCATGCTCCCAACAGTCCAACAGCCAAATGGAAATTCCTGCTGGTTACGGTCTGATCATAAATAGGAAAATGAATGCTGAACTGACAAATGATCAAATTGTAATGAAGAGGAAATATCATCTGAAACTCCCCTTCATGAAGAAAACACCTTCTCTAGACTCATTACACCAATTTTAAGGAACTCGTACACTTCTTACCTCCAAGCCAAAGATATTCAGCTCAGCTATGTCAATGTCCTCTGCACTCTTTAACAAAGCCCACTTCATCTTTTGCCTTAATACTAAGATCACAGGCTCATTTAGCTCCTTTTCATTTGATATTGTGCATCAATGTCTGATAAAAAATTGTTAAAAGGATACTTGAAAATAAGATCTGTGAATTTTTGCTTGCCATCAAGCTATAACTTACTATATTAGAGTCAGATTAAATGAAAGATTTAACTTATTTGTATTACCGCAATGTTTATGGGACAATGTACGTAAATCTGCAATGCAGTCACCTAATTGTAGATTTTCATCTGAGTGAGAAAATAAAAAAAACAGCCTGTCAATGGGAAAGATTATTTATTTATTAAGGATTCAAAACACATGCCAGTTAAGTGTAAATGGCTGTTTCTAATGAAGTCTATGTAAGGTCAGTTAACAGATACAACATAAGACACAAAATAGATACTGCAGAACACAGATCAATAAGTGCAATCTTTTAACACTTTGAGCATCCTATCCAGTGCCACTTCTGCCACATTGCTCAATAATTCTAAAATTAAATACTTTTGCTATTCCTCCTACCAACACACCAACCACCCCACCACCACCCCCCACCACACACACGTGTGCATTCTGAGCTGGAATGCAATAAAAAAAAGGATGTAAAATGTGTCATAGAACAAAACACAGTAGACTACAAAGATTGATGAACTGTTGACTTTTCCTGCATAGATTTAGCAGCTCAAAAGAAAGCAAGTGTTTTATAGAGCTGAAGGGAATAAATCTGTTTGTACCTTCTGCTGTGGTGATGAAAGTCTGATTGTAATTTACTGTCAGGAGATAGATGGGATTTACAGTGCCCAAGGGAGCACTTGTCATGCAAGGGCCAGGATGCTGTACAGTCTGTAATCGTGACTTTTGCTGGGGACATGTGTATCAACTCTTCATAACTAGAAATCTGACATGTATTGTTATGCAAAGTGTGTAAAATGAGCTAGATGGAATTATTAGCTTTAAGGAAAGTGCAGAAAAATGGAATGAAATGCAGTGGATCTAACCTCAACTTGTCCTTATTTTAAATTACTGAGAGTAAACTTAGAGGTGTCAGGAAGCTGGGCCAGATCCCCAAAAATGAGTGTTTGCATCTCTCAGAAGTTGCAACGCAACATGTTGTACTTACATAGGGTGCTGGTGTTTAGGGGGTATTGAGGTGGTAGTAGGTGGGATCCTGGTGGGGGGAATGGTAAGGGTGGTAGTTTGCTGTCTGTTGGAGGGAGAGGTGGTCAGCTTTCCGGGAAGTTTAAATTTCAGATGAGCAGTTTCATGGCATCTGGAACTCTCCAGAAAAGTATTAACTTTGTGTGGAATTTCTATGGAGGTCAGTGAGCTGAATATTCTGGACTAGATTTGGTTAAAATCTTTTCATGTGCAAAGGTGGGAGGAAAGTGAAGTGGGTCACAAATTTTCACCTGTTTGCACCCACTCAGTCCAAGGTGGGCACCTGAATCCCCATCATATTTGAATAATTGTTACATTGACCTGAACAGTCCAGTGGTGCCATTTGCTCCTGAAAACTGCCTGTGGTACCTCTTCAGAACAGGAGGGCCTGCCAGCCTTAGTCACAGACTAGATGGCATCGCCAGCCTGTTTTTTTTTAAGACAAGCTCTGCCCTGAAGAAAAAAACTGAACAAAAGTATTGCTGCAGAGCAAACTGCTGAAAATGAATGCCATAGCAGAAAGAAGGCTCAGTACAGATCTGCTTCTGGAGATATTTGTTGTGCAAGGATCAACATCCTTGGGTTTGCCATTGACCAGAAACTGAACTGGGATCAGATAAATGCAGACCATGGTTATGAAAAGGGGGTTAGAGTCTTGGGATTCGGAGGATTGGAGCTGACCTCCAAACTTCCAAAATTCCCAAGTGATCACCATAAGTTCTATGAAGATTTTCTGTCCTTTACAGCCTAGAGTATTATCAATCACTAGTAAAATATTCCAAGATTGTCAATTACCATTAAATGTTTCCTCTGTTCATGGTACTTCTGTAAGAGCTAGTTGCTTCGACAATATTTTTATTCACAATTTTTTGGCAACATTTCTTAAGCTAGGTATATTTTGCTTCCCCCTTTCAAGCTTCCTTGCTTTCGTGTAGGCTTTCTCAGAAGCTGATACAGAAATGTTTAATGTTGGAAAGCCTCTACCTCTATAATATACACACATCTTGGTTTTTACTTGATCAACAGTGGCTCAGAGTAATGTATCTGCTGTGTTCTTTGTTTTGCCTGGCACGTGAATGGGATGTGGGAATTCTTGTCAGAAATTGTTCCCATTGCCCTTCTATAAGACATCATTTTTCAGAGGATCCATTTGGATGCATACATTTCTGTTCAGTCGCGATCTTCTTTAATTGTGTAATGAATAAAATATGTTGTTAATCTCTGATGGTGATGGTGGTTGTTTTCTGATTTTTTTACTTGAAGACCTCTATATCAGGCAGACCTCGGGGTTTAATTCTTGATGTCTCGATAACTACTGCTCTGTGCCATTCCAAGTGCTCAGTGATGTTTCAGCTCAGTTTTAAAGCATTTAACTTTTAAAATGACTGATGAAGATATTTATTCTTGATCCCTTCTCCTAGAAAGTATCTCATTTCTTTCTTTATTCACAATTTCCTAGTTTGTCTGCTTTTCGGAGACATTCCCTTATTATTGACCTTGAATTGCATATTTAGATCAGTTAAAAGTGTCCTGACTTTCTGCATTGGAAATATTCTATGTACCTTGCTGTACAAGCTTGACTTCTGTGATACCCTTCAGTTCCATGACATGGACACATTAAAAAGGATGCTGCAGGCATTCCCCCTCTTTACCCATTTTAATGGCTTCTCAGCGGGTTGGGCTTTACACGTTTGGACCTATTCAATTACCAGAGTTGTCTGAAGCCATGGTATTTTCAAAGATTACAGATGAGTTTGCTCCCTAAACTCAGCCCTATTGAGTATTGAGCCATCTGTTTTGGTGTTAAGTTGTTCTTTGCTAAAAAATCTGACAGCTTTTTGTTCCATACTGTGACAACAATGCAGTTAAAAGTTAGTCTGTTAAAGCACTACTTTCACAGCAGTTTTATACAGGTCTGGAAGGAATGATTCAATGAATGCCCCTGGCTTTTGGGATCTCTAAATCATGCTTGCTTGATTATGAGGTTTAAATTTGGATTTAAGTTTGGATTGAATGCTTTGAGGATGTTTTCAGTTTCTCGAGAGGTCTTGTCCCTGCATCACAAGCATGTAATCAAAAATGGACCCAAATGTATGCAGAAAATACTAACCTAGTGCTTCTGCTCTTTGGTATGCAAACCTAGTGCTGTTCAATACCCCAGGAATCGCTTTTTCCAACAATTCCCAACACTGACCTCTTTGTGGACCTTCAATGTTTATAAATAGCTGTGATATCAGGCAGTGACTGCTTGACTGTCATTAACATGGCACTGATCCCCAATGTGCCTCTCAACACCCTGAATCTTTTAATCCTTAAAATAAAACAAGGAACTGTGGATGCTGAAAATCTGAAACCAAAACAGAAATTGCTGGCAAAACTCAACAGGTCTGGCAGCATCAATGGGGAGAGCGTAGAGTTAATGTTTTGAATCCTGTGACTCAGTTCTAATGTAGAGTTACCAAACTCAAAACTTCAATCGTGATTTCTCCCCACAGATGCTGCCACACCTGAGCTTCTCCTGCAATTGCTGTTTTTGTTTACTTCTCGTCCCTTCTTTCTAAAGAAGTGTTCTTTCAATTTCTCCCTGGGAGATTTTGCCAATGGCATCAAATTGTTATTAGATTGGTACCATGGTTTGCGATTTGATTCCACTTTGAATAATAATTGGATATCCCTTTGGGCAACTTATTGCCTAATATGGATTGGAAAGATTTCCCTTGAACAATAAGTGACAAAGATCAGAAGCCAGTTGTTTTACTAACACCCATAGTACATGCTTCACTTCTAATAATACATTTCCCTCTTATGCAGATTATTCCATCTCTCTTCTTCTTATGCACGAATAATGATGTCACTGCAATGCTATCATGCACACCATTATCTCACTACTCTACTATCTGGAACAACGCTCAGAAGCAAGTTGTTCAGGTGACCAGGATCTGAACTAAAGACCCTGCCAGCATCATCCAATTAAGTCTGCTCACATTATGCAGGTGGTCAAATTCAGTGAAAGCTATTACAGATGTATCTCCTACCAGTTTGAATGCACCCTATCATACAGTTCAATGCATCACAGGCCCATGACTCATCAAACTGTACTCACTAGCATTGAAGTTTCATGCTTAACCTTCCAGCTCATCTTGACACTCACCACATGGGAATGCCCCAATCTCATGAGGAAACATCAAAATTCTCTGGCAAATTTAGAAACATACCAAAAATACCAGCAAAACCATCCGGAATACAGTTTGTCTTAGAAAAGTTTTTTAAAAAGACCACCTACTTGAAATGGGTGCATCTGGCTGTTTCAGATAATACTATTGCAGGGTCCATCTTGCAATTGCATGCTTGCTTGTCATTAGTAAGTAATACACATGCTGGCTACACATCAATTATCTAAAAATTATTATTCTGACTTCATATCAGAATTTGTACTGAGTGAAACCAGGATAACACCAAATCAGAACCCATTGGCATATAAAGGACATTCTCCTTCTCGTACATGCACCCTTATCATGGCAAAACATCATGTGGGACACACACAAAGAGGGGGATTTCACAAAAACACTGCAACACAAGAGAGTTTCTAATCCTCTAACTCCATCACACATTCGACCCTTTCTGTTAAAATAACTGGGGTGTGGGGGTCTGTTTTTCCTAAGAAGCTTCTACTAGATGTTCCATGTTGAAATGGGGAAACTGGTTTTCCTTTTAGGCAAGCAAATACTTGAAGAATGAAAAAGTAATGTTGTTTGATATTTATTCATGAATTTCTCATTCTGCTGGATAATGATTTGTTATATTTAAATGAATGACACCAATGAATGGAGGAGGCTTTGAAACTGAATCTAAATGAGAAAATAATCATTAAAAGGAATCCTTCTTGAATTGATCAATAAACTTACTGCATGATGTTGCATGTCACAGCATCAATGAGGCTAAGGGATATTTATCAGTTGGCAACATTCCAATTACTTTAAATCATTAATTTTCAACTGATCTCTTTTTCTTGGTTTGTCATGGACAGAATTTATCTGGTTCTTCAACTCCTCGCCATCGATGTGTTTGTATGTAAGAAATGTGTGTTTTTTTCTGAATGTCAGAGTGTGAATCCAAAATTAACTCTACCAGCACTATTTGCTTCATATAACTGAGTGAGGTTAGAGTTTGAGGAAAGCCCAAGACATATCTGGCTTAGTGAAGCTAGATGATGGTGAAGAGCTGAAGATGTACTTATGAATGAGTACTAAAGTCACGTTTCAGAGTCTAGAGGAGTCCAGGAAAGGAGAATGGTCAGCCAGAACAGGATCAGTGGTTAAAACAGTCCATAACTGAATATCTTTTGAGAGAGTGTATCAAGGCAATATCAGCAAAATTTGTTTTGATGTATTTATTGTTGTATAGTATCGCCACTCTCCAGCACCATCTTAAAACGGAGAAAAATAAACCAAAGCATAGAAAAATGACGACATAAAGAAGAAGTGTCCAACTTTACAGTCCTTCTTGTTAAGTGCTCCATCATGTGCCAGGAGCCTAAAGGCCAGGCACGAGTCTCTTCACCATGTCACCGCTGCTAGACTGAAAGTCGCTGCTCTTCGGCATCATCTCACCTCCACCAATGCCCTTGGCACTAAAAGCCCTCAATAGAT
Organism: Chiloscyllium plagiosum; assembly: GCF_004010195.1. NCBI lineage: Eukaryota > Metazoa > Chordata > Chondrichthyes > Orectolobiformes > Hemiscylliidae > Chiloscyllium > Chiloscyllium plagiosum. Next base: position 36,095,109 of record NC_057721.1, on the reverse strand, counting down.
GTCATCAACACAGATGCCACTGCTGCTGCTTGCTACCACACCCGGCCCAAAATTGCCTCCACTGCTGCCTCCTTGGATCTGTGCTAGATGCAGATGCCGTCGAAAAGCCAAAGTCGCGTCCACCACAACAGCCATGAGTTGGTGCTAAAACAGCCTCATCAATGCAGAAGTTGCCGGGAACCCAAACCCATCTCTGACGTTGCTGCCACTGGTCCATAATGCTGGGCCAACTCGCTGCTAATGCCATCACCATGGACGAGCTCTTCACTCAGAGGTGAATAAATGAGAGAAAAGAAAAGTAAAATAAAAACAAAAGGAACAAAAACAAAGCAAACAAAGAGGACGAACCCAGGGCTTACAGGAAAGGTGATGAATTGTCATCTTTTGAGAAGTTTAAGAAGATATGGGGATCCATTGTGTCATGAATATCGAAGGGAGATTGCTGAGAACTGCATGTGAATCAAAGTTGAAAGCATTTGCTGTTTGATGTGCTGTCTGGTGTACAGTTACAACCTATTATCTATTTTTTATCCATTTGTGGGATGTGGATGTCTCTGGCTGGGCCAACATTTATTGCCTGTCCCTGGTTGCCCTTGAGATGGTGGTGGTGAGCTCTTTCTTGAAGCACTGCAGTCCACCTGCTCTGCGTTGACCCACAATGCCATTAGGGAGCGATTTTCAGGATTTTGACCCAACGACAGTGAAGGAGTGCGATATATTTCCAAGGATGGTAAATAGATTGGGGAGGAACTTGAAGGTGGCGGTGTTCCCATATACCTGCTGCACATCTGCTTCTAGATGGAAGTGGTCATGAGCTTAGAAGGTGCTGTTTTAGGAAGGTTTTCATATTTATCATACGTTAACTCTGCACACACTAACAAAGTGTACGTGCATTGTATATTGTCTTGCTGTTATAAACTTGTACAATAAAATCTTGTTGTTTGCTCAAACCCTGAAACCTTGTGATTCCACTCTCTTACTAAGTTCTCTGGAAATCACCTTGTGTTTGCCTTAAAAATGAAGTTCACTGATCCCTAACTAGATCATTGTGAAATTTGATGTTATTAGCTGGGATCATAACAGTATCATTGATGATTTTCTGTATAATTTCAAGTTTTGGGCTGTGATCTAAGATGGTTGAGCCATTTACAGTGTTGAAGGGCCTGGATTGACACTAGACAGATATAAGCACCACTTTGAGGAGAAGGAATAGGTCAACTGGATCTCACCTTCTACCCAAATGTCAGCACAAGGAAGTTCCACTTGTTTCCTGTAAACTGCTTTAATGCATTATATATTAATTATCATTAAATAAAATAAGAATTGTTACTAACACAGAGTTACCATTATATAACTGCACATTTATTACACTTGAATATGTTGATTCCTGATTTGTGCATGATTTCCCAGTAACTGTCTGCTATCCAGTACCTCATTCACACTTAGCAGATAACTTCTGAAACAAACTGGATTTCTGGGAATCTTTGGTATTTCAACAGGTACAGATTATCACTTGTGTATTTGTCCAGTCCTGAAGTATGCAAATGATATGTGGGATCCTTACAGGATACGAGAGATACATAAGATTGCAACAATCCAAAGACACATTGCTCAGTTCTGTTTGGATCAGTCTAGGAAATGCACCAATGTTACATCCTTGATTAATGATTTTAAATGGAAATCATTACAACAAAGAAGGAAGAAAAATAGACTGACCATGTTCTACAAGGTATAAAATATGCTGGATAGGAAATAATTGCATAGTTCCTGGTTTCTGTGATGGCAGGTATGTCGAAGTGGGGGGGGGGAATTGGATTGACTGGGCTTGAACTCACAGCGGTTTTGAAGAATGAGAGGGGATCTAACAACAACATAACAAATCCTGAAATGGTGAATGGTGGGCAGACTGACTGAAGGCATGATGTTTCCCTGTTCTGGAGACCCAGAACAAGGGTACAAACCCTTAGGAGTCACAGTAAGCTATTATGGACTGAGATGAGGAGAAATTTTGTGAGTTAAATTTTGTGAGTTCTTTAACAGAAAAAACCACAGAGGTGAAATCATTGAATGTGTTTCAGAAAGAAATAGATATATTTCTAAATAAATTTCTAAATAAACATGTCAAGGGATATGAAAAGTGAGTGCAGTATGGTGTTGTGATAAAGGAGCAGCCATGATAACATTGACTGGCGGATCAGGTTGGATAAGCCAAAGGTCCTGCACCTGTCCCTAATTTTTAAATCTTTCTATGTCTGTACATCTCAATGTGCAGTTTTGTAATCACAAAACATGAGGTAGCCATTCACACAAACTACAAAGCATATTTGTTTCCAAGACAGTGTATCACTAATCTTCTTTCTGAGGACAATCCCACAATGCAAGAAGCTGCGAAGAGAAGCAGTCACAGCCCTATCACTTGATATCTCCAAGACTTATTCGGGAATGTTGCAGTGATATGGAGATGGACGTAAAATGGAATGTGGCTGGGGGATAAGTAAGCTGTATGGCTTGGTTCTTCAACACCGATAAGTGTCAGAATGTATTCTTGTATAAGCAAGAAAGGGTCAGCCACTTGTGTGCTCTGAGTTTGTGGTTTTGTCTCACTATGTGCATAGTGAATGGCAACTCCAGACTGACAATGCTTGACCAGGTGTATGGCAGGGGATCAAAGATGATGTTGGCACCAAGGATCCTAGAATGTCCCAGCAGTGGTGAGAACGTCTGCCTACAGCAAATGGGGAATCAGACTAACATTGGATAAGCAGGCCACCAAAGGACTGTGGTAATTAGTCAGTGGGGCAAGATGTGAACAAATGTATCAGAAAACTCATTCAGCCTCACGGTCAGAAACACCCCTTGAAACTCCACAAGAATGACTCTAGCCATTTGTTGGTAAGATTGAGTCCAAAACCTTTAAAGGACCACATAAATGTTTCAAAAGGATGTGAAATACAAAGTATCAATGTACAGAAATATCTATATATCTGCTTTTAAAACAATTTCCGTTCATTTAACATCTCATGTGCCACTTGCAAATTCTCTGTGAAATGTGACCCCCTTTTAGGCTTCTGCCTAAAAAGAGTTTGGGTCTCTAATATCATCCAGTGAAATTAAATGGACTCCTACTCTGCATTCAGGTCACTCCCTGGCCCATAAAGTAGCCATTCTCACTGGTACATGGTATCGACTGCTCTCAGTGGCAACCCAGCCATGGCCTGTTGCTATTGTTCAGTGACTGGCCATATATGTGATCCCACCCTCTAAGTGCAATCCCAGGAATTGACAACATTTGTGTTGGCAATGCTGATGTTGCTGAACTGCTGGCCTACTCACTGCATTGGCAGCTCACTGGAGTGTGCTACTATCTTTAATAGGAATGCCAGACTAAGAAATACCCACTTTGGTGACCATTCCAGAATATGTTGCTGCTTTTGGCCCTGATAGTGGGACTCATTCCCTATAAAATTCAAACCTTTTTTTTTAATGCTGCACTTGCTGCTACCCAGGAGCATGAGCACTAGCAGTGATATCACTTTATAAATATATTTTAACAAAGTGTGTTAAGTATCTCACACTAATAAGAATATTGATGAAAGGGTATATCAGGTAAGAGGAATAAAGTATTAAGAACTTTAATTTTGGTTTTTCAAAGTCAATTTCATAATGTACACATGCACATACTCAATTGGCAAAACTCATCGGTGGGCATGCACAGATGGAAATCATCATTTTTTGCTTTGGTGTTAGCAAACATATTGTTTGTTTAATTATACATCGGTTAAAGAGGACACTGTTGTGAAATTCATTTAGGTAATATGAAAATAAACTAAGAATGACTGAATTTAATACTTGTTTTTCTTGACTTTCTTTGTTGTCAAATTGTAGATATGCCTCTTCTGTGGCACAAGCTTTCAGTAACTTCAGGCCCAACATGTCCTCAATTATTCACAAGGAAGTTACTTTGTTACAGAAACTAAACAAATGGCCTGGATCAATATGGAAAGTTTTATCTAATGCATGTGTGTGAGCAGTGTGCCAAGAACAGGAGAGGAGCGAATGCTAAGAGCTTTGTTTGTGATGGAGGAGCTGAGACAGACAATAAAAGAAATCTCAGAACTTGATTATATAAAATCTAAGGAACCTAAAACAACATACAAATCAATAGACACATTCCATAAAGATTATATGGTGTGCCATTTTCATGTCTATATTGTCCTTTTTATCTGTTATCCTTAACTTTTATTATGAAGAGAAGTTGAATTAAGAGTTGTATTTCAAGTTTATTACATAAACAATTGAATAGTTTAATGAAAGTAGTGTATTTCTTTGTGGATATAATGCTCTCTATAATATGTGTAGACATACACCTTCACGCTATACTCAAGTGCAGATATGGACCTAGAACTTCAATCATGCTCAAGGACAGGGCATAAAGCATAATGTATGAACTGCATACAGAAAGATGGTGAATTAGTGCTGCAATGCATTGTCATTAGTTGGGTGTAGAGCCAGTACTACTTATTGACTGTACATATGTTTGAGAGACAAAAAAATTGGGTTTTACTGATGCCACTTAAAGGCAGACAATATTTTATAAGGAGAGATGCACTCTGGCTACAAACAGCAGGAAGATACTTTGACATTCTAATCTGTGGAGCCAAGTGTGTGTGCCTAATTTGTTTTTGGATGTAATCTTGGCAACCATAGATCCAAGAGGAAAGAGATCCTGTTTCCTCAGAGGAAATTTCAATGGCCTCATTGAAAGGTCAATACCTACCACCTACATAATATTGGGGGCAAATGTTGCAGGAGAACCAAGCAAGTGCAGAAGACAATTACTAAGGAGTTGTACAATGGGGATTTCTAATCATTTGTTAAGTATTTTATAATAAGTGGAATTTAGTTATTGTAACTAAACCAATCTCAATTTGGCTTAAATTAACTGTTTTGCAGCAGCTTCCGATGGGTTCTTTCAGAACCTTTGGATTGGCTGCCTTTGACGTGAGAAAAACTAACGGTAGTCCACCAAGGGCATGCTTTGGTCAGGCATCATCTATTACTGTTGTATAAACATATTTGGCCTGAATGATTTAACTCAGGAAATATTGTACTCATTGAGATATATTTTTCTGTTTTTTTTTTCTCTTTTTGTTGAGGAGATTCCAAACTCCTGTTAATATTTTTTCCCCCAAACCCCCACACTATCACCAAACAGCGGTAGTGCTTCTTCTTCTGTGTGTGCAGGTGTAGGACACAATGAAGAAACAATGAGTACAGAAACCTTTATCTCACTGATATATATATGGTACTGTCTGGGAGGGGCTAATCAGTTCTAATTGTTCCCAGTCTCTATTTGTCTTACCTCCACTGTTACTCACCGTGTAACTTCAGTTACCCAGATATCCCTCAGGAAGAATTCACGTGTCTCACCAAATCACAAATAATATAATTAACAAGTCTTAAGCTAATGCAATTTGTTACCTTAGTATGTAATAAACACCTTCATGTTTATTATGTTAAGTGCATCTTTTTCTGAAGACTTATTAGTGGCTCATCCTTTACCACTTACACAATAAGCTCTGTAAACAAATATTACAACAAGGTTGATGACGGCATATAGAGTCATACAGCATGGAAACAGACCCTTTGGTCCAAATAGTCCAGGCCGAACATGTTGCCAAACTAAAGTAGTCCTACCTGCCTGTGGTTAGGCTGTATCCCTCCACACCTTTCCTATTCATGTACTTATCCAATTGACTTTTTAATATTGCAAATCTACCTGCATCCATCACTTTCTCTGACAGTTCATTCCACATACAAGTCACTCTCTATACAAAAAAGTTGCCCCTCAAGTCTTTTTTGAATTATTCTCCTCTCACCTTAAAAATGTGCCCCCAACTTTTGAACTCCCCACCCAAGGGGGAAAAAAAAACTTTATCACTCACTCTATCTGTGCCCCTCATAATTCTACCACAGGAGGTCCTAACAGAACCATGAATAATGACAAAACACAAGTACACAATACTTTATCCAAAATCCTTCGGGCCAATCTTTTTTTGAATTTCGAATAAATGACATTTTCACAGTGAAATTCAAAAACATTGCCTAACAGCAGACGCACATGTGAATAGTATGGGCAATTGCTGAGACACAATTGATGCCTGGCAGTGCTGGGCCACACTGCCATGTCACATTAGAGTGACGTAATTCGCTGGGTGTGGAGTTGCATCACCTGTTCGCATGCCAAAACAACACTCTACACTCCACGAAAACAATTCCGGATTTCGGACCTTTTCGGATTTTGGAATTACAGATAAAGGATTGTGTCCGTGTACTGCAAAAACTAGAAATTTGAAACAAACACTCAGAATGCTGGAGATATTTTGCCGGTCGGGGAGCATCTTTGGAGTTTGTGCTTTGAGTTTAGTATTACTCTTTAGAATTTCTTCAGCTACTTGCTCCGAGCAATCTCCATGGTGCCTGCAGCAAAAGTAGATGTTTAGAGGCTCAACAGTTAGAAGCTAGAAGCCACAGGCATCAGAGCGCTAACTATCATCATCCATCGTGACCACACTTGGAGTGAGTGGGTAAGTGCCTCTACTTGTGAGGGAGGTGGCTGCAGCAAACATTGAATCTTGGGCTTTTAAAGGGAAGGAAAATTGGTCATACGCACATACAATGTACCACACCACAGGCATGCAGGCTGCCTACTCCCTTGCTATCTTACTGCATTATTCCTCTCAGCCACTGCTGGACAACTCTTTGACAGTGATACTTTTGCACACAGAGGGAGCCAAGCTTTACTGATAGTGAATGAGAAGTGACACCAATACCATGTGTAGACATTGTTCCTTCTGTTTCCAGATGGTGCAGTTGCATCTCAACGCAGAGGGCACTTTTGGAATATTATGTGCAATTCTGGTCTCCCTCCAATAGGAAGAACTTTGTAAAAATTGAAAGGGTTCAGAAACGATTTACAATGATGTTGCCAGGGTTGGAGGCCTTGAGCTATAGGGAGAGGATGAACAGGTTGGGAGCATTGGAGGCAGAGGGGTGACCTTATAGAGATTTATAAGATCATGAGGGGCATGCATAGGGTAAATAGACAAGGACTTTTCCCTGGGGTGGGTGAGTCCAGAACTAGAGGCATAGATTTAGGGTGAGAGCAGAAAGATATAAAAGGGACCTAAGGGGCAACTTTTTCACGCAGAGGGTGATGTGTGTATGGAATGAGCTGCCAGAGGAAGTGGTGGAGGCTGGGACAATTACAGCATTTAAAAGGCATCTGGATGGGTATATTAATAGGAAGGGTTAGCACTTGGATTTGGGCCAATTGCTGGCAAATGGAGCTAGATTAGGTTAGGACATCTGGTCGGCATGGATGAGTTGGACCGAAGGATCTGTTTCCGTGCTGTACATTACTATGACTTGTGACTCTATGACAGAGCTCCAACATGGAACCTCGTCTGTCACCATGAAGTGCTGCTTAATCGAATGGTGTGGTGTATATTTAGCCTACACTGAGGCACTCACAGACACATGGAAGTTAACACCAGGAACATTTCTGCACAAGCTGAAAGTGACATAGAAACATTTTTCATCTGTACAACCAACTGTCCTCAGTATGTTTTCTTCTTTCTTTTCCTCCCACTGTGACTTAGTGCAGTCCCTGGTTCTGCAGCTGGGGTAGAGGGAGCCTGCTTGGTTGTTGAATCTATTGTCCCTGGGGCTGCTGAGTCTAGAAGTTGGCCTCAAATGCCATGAGACATCTTTCCAGAAGCAAGTTACCTTCCTCGGCATGAACCTCTGAAGTTAGAGGGCAGCAAGCAAGGTGGAGGTAGATGGCTCACTACCTCTGTAATCTCCTGAATGGAAATTGTCTGATTCCACCTCTGGCTGGGTGCCTCTGACATGCCATGTCTTCTTATAATGAGGGCGTACTTAGACTAGGGTCAATGTTCACTGTCCACCGTCAGCGTGTGCTCAGGCTTTGGAGTTTACCCTGAGGATGCTGAGCCTGGCTCTTTATGGTGGTTGCCAACCTGTCCAGGGAAGCAGACAGATGATCACATGATTTAAAGCACTGCTGCAACTTTGGGACAGTGAGAGCCATTGTGTCCCAGATACCCACCTTATACTTTTGTTCTGTTCTGTGTAGGATGAAGTCCCTGATTGCCGATGCCACTCTCCTGCCTGGGGCTGAGCTGGTGCTTGGTCTCTGGCAATCTTCCGTGTACCAGGGGCCTGGGGATAATACAGAACTGTACACAGTCTCTGTATGTCTACAGTTTCCCCCGAAGTACTTTGGGGGGCCTGTTTCCTTTTTTCTCTGCAGACATCATTGGGAGGCTAGCAGAACCTAAAAGACAGATGAGAGAGAAGCCGGCACATCCAGTTGTTAGAAATGGTTTGCAATGTTTGAAGGAAATAGTGGGGTTAAAATGAGAAATGCATTGGAACAAAGCATGGTATTTATGCATCTGGTGGGACATTAATGTTTTGGTATCCTCACAGGAACAATCTGGTCTTCTCTGCAAGGGATACTGTGATGTGGTGAAGAGAAGAATGTGTTACTGATCCTGACAGAGAGAAGTTCATTGACCTTCTTTTGGAATTGCTGACCATTCCTCCACACACTGCAGATGGCACTGACCAAGATGGTGACCTTAGACCAGGCCAACCTACATCTTGTGGGTGGCTCCTATTGGCCAAGCTCCTTGAAGAAAAGGCATGTTCTCTGGACCATCCCATCCAACAAGAACTCCAGGTTCCTGTTGGAGATTGCAGTGCCATATTCTACTACTCTGACATGTTCAGACTTAGTCGTTGACCAAGCAGAGCAGTTTTGGAATCTCAGTGCTTATACAATGCACAACCGGTTTTCAGAGATGGCATGGATGTGAGAGATGCTGCTGTTTCAGTGGACATCTGTTGAGTGGCAAGTTGTTGTGGGGGCAGTCTGTAGTAAGATGGGGTGCAGATTGGAAATGAGAAATGCTAAAGGGTAATGAACTGAGTTGGTAAGATAGGGTGAGAAATCACGGCATAAAACTCTCCGAAAAAACGTGTGCAACTCAAACTTAGTCAGAAGCAAAACACTCAGCTGAATGTCAGTTATATCAATGTAATGTATACTTAGTTGCTTACATGAAATTAGCTATAATTGTTTAAGACAAGCACCTCTTCTCTTTAGACTAATGGTTGGTTTTCATCAACACCACCAGACCAAGTTGTCCCTGTAAATGCCTGCCCTAAAGAAGGGTGATGACAGCAGCAAAGCTCCACATAGGGAGCAATATGGCCAGCAGCTTCATGCAACATGGTGGCCTGTAATGACAAGTGCTCATACTATTTGACTCTGTGATTAGTAAGAGAGATCAAGAAATGCGATCAGCAAAGAAGGAGCATGCAGAAACAGAGATCTGAGACATTACATCAGAGGCTGAATTTAATGTGGAGATTGCATTGTTTTATTTTTCTGCATCTTTGATTGTGCACTGGAATGGGAAAAGAACTGATTTAAAAGGAAGAATTGTTAAAGGATTGTTGCAATTTTTAAAAGCAAGTTACCTGACAATGATTGTAAAAACTGTTTATCCTGCTGTTTGTTCAGCAGTGGGAAAATCGAGTTGCAAATGAGCAGGAATCCAGGGGTTTGTATGCAGGGAGACTCAGCAGGCAGCAAGTAGCTGGATGGTCTGGGAAATCCATTGTTAGTGACAAAGGTCTTCTACCTCCAACTACAGTGTGATTAACTCCCAGGTCGCTGAATAGCTTGGTGGTGTGAATGTATAGATCAGTTACCATCAAACCTCTAGAGTTTCCTCTGCAGTAAAAAGCTTCAAGAAAAGCCTCAAGAAAACCAAATTGTTTTTCTTACCAAGTTGCTGAAAGTTGTAGCTCTTATCCAAAATATCAGAGACTTCATAAGAACATATCAGCTTTTCCTTGTTTATGCAGGAAAGTGAAAGTACCTCAAGGAGGAAGGTTAAGTAGCAGTAAGGCCTGACAAGGTAAAAGGACAGTGAGCCCCGTGGACAGAGACCATTGAACTTCCTTCCCAATTTTTCGGCCTGTCCATAACACCAACATTTTCTTTTTCTGTTGCATATATACAATCAGACCCAAAGTTTATAAGGGAACTAGAGTTGTAACTAGTAGAATTAAATATTGGCAGTCCATTGTTGTTTTGTTATAATAAATAGTAATGTTGTTCAATACAAAAACCTGTCAACCTGGTTCTAAAAGACGGGCAAATTGAGGAATTTTGCAAATCTGTAAAATGATAATTCCAGGATTGGTGGGTTTTGTTTGCCAGTGCACTATCCCAATGGGGAATAATGCTATTAACTAGCAAATTTCAGAGGTAAATAAAAGCATTTTACAGTACATAGAGTCATACAGCATGGAAACAGACCATTTGGTCCAACTCGTCCATACCAACGAAGTTTTCCAAACTAAACAAATCCCATTTTTGTTCATTTGACCCATATCCCTCTAACCAGTTTCATGTGCCTATCCAAATTATTTTTAAACATTGGACCTGTACCTTCCTCTGGCAATTGATTCTGTATATGTACTACTCTCCTTGTGAAAAATTACCCCTTGGGTTCCTTGGGTCTCCTCTCATCTTAAAATTATACTCTCTAGATTCGAACTCACCCAACCTAGGGAAAAGACCTTTGCTATTCACCTTATCTATGCCCTGAATATCTATGGTCTATCTAAAGATAGGAACCTAATGGCCTCAGAGAACATTGTATGTGTAGACACCCACAGCCAAGCAATAATAGGAACCAGTGCATGTAGCAGAATTAACTTAAAATATGCAACCTATTACTCATGAGCCATTCACAAGGGTTTTCCATCACATTTGAGGAGCTTAACATCTTCCCTCACTCTGGATAATAGATTCATTTCTAGCTCACTGAGAATACCTCCATCTTGAGGTGCCATCCTAGTTTTTTGGCATGATCAGCATTGTCAATATCTTCTGGTGGGGATGCTTAGGATCAGTTAGAATGGTGAGCTCAGAGGTGGCCAGGTGAGAGGCTGCTTTCAGGAAGATTTCCTTTCTAATCTGACACTGGCAAGTGCAGGCCCAGGGCACCCATTTGGTCCTAATGTCAGGGTTTCACAGATTGCAGGAAAGTCCTGCAAGCTATGTGTCCGCTTTGTAAGACATTATTTATTTATTTTGATTTGTAGTGAATGTTGAGCAAGAACAGATTGTTAACTTGACAGCTATTAGACAGAGAAAAGAAACATTCAATAATATATCAGATCGATTACAACACAAGCAGACTTGAAACAAAATCAATCATTTGACCTTAATTAAGGTTTTAAGAAAAACCATAGAAAGATGCGTCTGAGAATTCTGGAAATTTACATAGGACTTTGATTACACAGCTTGTCTGTCCTCACAGATAATGCAGTAGAACTGTCATGGCCCAACCTGGCATGATTGATTTATTAGAACGTTTCAATTAAACTGCTGTCTTTGACATACAAATAAAAAGACAACAGTCGTTTAAGTGATAACATTTTGTAAAGGGAACAAAAGCACTAACAAAGAGTAACTGATTGGCTTACATTGATGTTTCTATTTGCAGTGTTCTGGTGCAATGAATAGTAGTAGGAATTTTTTTTTAAACTCAAGACATGTGGTCGGTTTACTGGACCAGTGTCTTGAATGAAGAATTATATTGGACATGAAATGTCAATTCTGATTCTCCCTCCAGTGATGCTACCAGACCCATTCAATTTCTCAGCAATTTTTGCTTTTATTTCTAATCCTTGCTTTGTTTCTTCTACAATACTAATAGTTAACATCCACAAAGAAAAATATAGAGTCAGCATCTAATGTTTGTGAAAAAAGAAGCAGGGTTCACATTTCAAGTCTGGTATTATGCTTTTTCAAAAAGTTCTGAAAAGGTCATCCTAGACTCAAAGCATTAAGTCTGTTTCTCTCTCTGCCCGTGCTACCAGACCTGCTGCGTTTCTCCTGCGCTTTCAGTTTTTATTTCCAGTGTTTTGCTTTTACTAACAGTTTGTGTTGCACTTTGCTCCACAACTGTTGATCCACATGAAATTAATTCTTAAACAGATCCTGGAAAATTGGAGGAAGAGAAAATAAAACCTCAGAGCAGTTGTAATAAATGATGGAATGTTTGACGTAAATTGGTGAAGTGAATATGTGAGGAATTATCAGAAGTTTGATATTGGACCTGATTAAAACAACTTTGCTTGTTTAGGAATGTAGAAAATAGGGGCAGAAATAGGCCATTTGGTCCCACATGTCTATTCCGCAATTCAATGAGATCATGGCTGCTCTTCTATTACACTTTCATTTTCCTCATTATTTTCGCATCCCTTGACATATTTAATATCTAAAAATCTATCAAAGACTACCTTCAATATACTTGATGACTGAGCTCCTCAGATCTCTGAAGTAGACAATTACAAAGATTTGTCACCTTTTGAGTCAAGAATTTTCTCGTCATCTCAGTCTAAATGGACTAAATTTCCACAGTATCAAAAAATTAATTAAGGCTGTTTCGTCCAGTCCCTATTAGAGACAATCCCAAAACATTTCATGACCTATTTGTAATTCGAATGTCCAATTGTCAAATTATATTCTGTGGGAAATGTATGTATGAAACTTATTCCAGCATTTAGAGTCTGTTTAATATCCATGTAGTTAGAAAGTATATTACAGTTTAAATATGAGTCTGTGCCTGTTAATATTGAAATGAATTTCTATACAATCATGCATGTGGAAGTAGAACAGTTTGAGAAAATTTGATATTTTGCCCATACAGGGCACAGAAAGAGCTTGAGGAATATAACTAACTAATCAGTAATCAAAATATAATTGATGAGACCTTTAGGAAGTAAAGAGAGATTTAAGTTTAGTTTCCAGAATGAAAGAATATTAAGTCTGAACTAATTCACATGAATTCACATTGAACAAAATTCTCTCATATATAAATGATTTTATGTATTCAAATTCAAGTAGATATCTATTAAAAGCCATGTCTTATCAAGGTCTCTAAATTTGTAATAGTAATATCAAATCACTAACAGAAGGTAAAAATTATACATAAATGAAAGAATGATACAACAATGCACAAAGGTTTAGATATGATCAAGATCTCCAAAAAATGAAAAGAATAAAAAGATAATTTGATTAAAAAGAGATAAAGATTGACAGCTGTGGAGAAATGCACTAATGGTCTCCTTTCTTTCTGTCTCAATCTTTGATTCTAAAGATAATTGAACAGACCGGAGAAGTTCATGATTTTACTGAGTGCATATTACGAAATGGTAGTGGGTCAGCTCCCTGATGACTCCTGATGAAGGGCTTATGCCTGAAACATCAATTCTCCTGCCCCTCGGATGCTGCCTGACCTGTTTTGTTTTTCCAGTGCCACACTTTTGGACTCTGATCTCCAGCATTGGCAGTCCTCACTTTTTCCTCCCTGCCCATTTTACATGTCTGTTGTTTGAAGTATTTCGAAATAAATCAAAAGGAAAAGGTGTAGTACAGGCTACCAACTCTCAGTTACAATTTTATCACTATTCACAGACTACAAATGTCACTGCAGGGTAAGGCCAGTATTTAATTAGCAGCACAGTGGCTCAGTGATTAGCACTGCTGCTTTATAGCATCAGGGACCAACATTCGATTCCACCGTCAGGTGACTGTCTGTGTGGAGTTTGTACATTCTTCCCCATCTGTGAGAATGTCCTCCCACGGTTCAAAGATGTGCAGGTTAGGTGGATTGGCCATGCTAAATTGCCCCACAGTCCAGAGATGTGCAGGCTAGTTGGATTAACCCTGGGAAATGCAAGGATAGAGTTGGGGAGATGGGTCTGAGTGGGATGCTTTTCAGAAGTTTAGTGTGGACTCGATGGGGTGAATGGCCTATTTCTATACTGTAGGGATTCTATGATTCCTAAGTGACTTTAAATAGCATTCTTTAAGACAAATGAATGATATGATCGTCAACCCTTCATACCCAGGCCAGAATGAGCAAGGACAGCAAATTTCCTTCGACAAAGTACGTTAGTGAACTAGGTCAGTTTCAGGAGAAAGTGAAGACTGCATATGCTGGAGATCAGAGTCGAGAGTGTGTTGCTCGAAAAGCAGCATCCGAGGAGCAGAAGAATCAACATATAGTGCAGAAGTCCTTCAACAGGAATGAGGCTTGTGGGTCGAGGCTGATAGATAAATGGGAGAGGGGTGGGATTGGGGGGAAGGTAGCTGAGAAAGCGATAGGTGGATGAAGGTGAAGGAGAAGGTGATAGGTCAGAGGGAGGAGTGATGGATGGGCCTCGAGTGTGGTGCTGAATTGGTGGTTTGGGGATGGGATATTGTGGGTAGAGGGGAAATGAGCAAGCTATTGAAATCCACATTAATCCCATGTGGTTGCAGGGTCCCAAGACAGAAAATGAGGCGTTCTTCCTCCAGGCGTCGGGTGGTAACGGTTTGGCAATGGAGAAGGCCCAGGACCTGCATGTTCTTGATGGAATGGGAGGGGTATTTGAAGTGCTCAGCCACAGGGTGGTGGGATTGGTGGGTGCGGGTGTCCCAGATGTTCTCTGAAATGATTCACAAGAAGGCGTTCCTGTCTCCCTAATGCAGAAAAGACCACACCAGGTGCAATGGATGCAGTAGATGACATTGGGAGAAGTAGAGGTAAGTTTTTGACGGATGTGGAAGAATCCCTTATGGCCTTGGATGATGTTGAGGGGAGTGGTGTGGGTGCAGATTTTGCACTTCCTGCAGTGGCAGGGAAATGTGCCAGTAGTGGAATGTGGGCTGGTGGGAGGCGTGGTCCTGACGAGTGGGTCGCAGAGGGAATGGTCTTTTCAGAACGCTGATAGGGGTAAGGAAGGAAATATGTCTTTGGTGGTGGTGTCCATTTGGAGATGGTGGAAATGGCGGGGGAAGATGAGATGTTTGCGGAGGTTGTTGGGGTATAAGGTGAGGACCGGGGGGGGGGCGGGGTTCTGTCCTTGTTGTGTTGGGAGGGGTGGAGTTCAAGGGCAGTGGTGTGTGAAGACTCGAGGGCATTGTCAACCACATGGGAAGGGAAGTTGCAATCATGGAAGAAGGAGGCCACCTTGGACTTTCTGAGGTGGAATTGGTCATCCTGGGAACAGATGTAGTGGAGGTGGGGGAATTGGGAATAAGGGATGGTGTTTTTACAGGAGGCAGGGTGAGGGGAGTTGTAGTCCGGGTAGCTGTGGGAGTTGGTAGGCTTGTAGTAGATGTCTGTGGTTAGTCGGTTGCCAGAGACGGTAATGGAGAGGTCCAGGAAGGGGAGGGAGGTTTCTGAGATGGTCCAGGAGAATTTGAGGTTGGTGTGGAAGGTATTGGTAAAGTTGATGAACTGTTCAACCTCCTTGTGGGAGCATGAGGTGGCACCGATACAGTCATCGATGTAGCAGAGGAACAATTTGGGGTTGGTGCCAAAGATGGACTGTTCCATGTATACAACAAACAGGCAGGCATAGCTGGGTCCCATTCAGGTGTCCATGACTTCCCCTTTGGTTTGGAGGAAGTGGGAGGATTGGAAGGAGAAGCTGTTGATGGTGAGGACCAGTTCAGCCAGGCGGATGAGGATGTCAGTGGAAGGATACTGGTTGGATGGAATGAGAGGAAGAAACAGTTGGCTTGGAGACCTTTGTTGTGCTGGATCGATGTGTACAGGTACTGGATGTTCACGGTGAAGATGAGACGTTGTGGGCCAGGGAAACAAAAATCTTGGAGGAGGTGAGGGGCATGGGTGGTGTCACGAACGTAGATGGGGAGTTCCTGGACTAAGGGTGGCAGGGCGGTGTTGAGGTAGGAAGAAATGAGTTCGGTGGGACAGGAGCTGGCTGAGACAATGGGTCGACCAGGGCATTCAAGTTTGTGAATCTTGGGAAGGAGGTAGAATCGAGTAGTGCGGGGTTCACGAGCAATGAGGTTGGAGGCTGTGGGTGGGAGATCCAAAGAGGTAATGAGGTTGTGGATGGTCTGGGAGATGATAGTTTAGTGATGGGAGGTGAGGTCATGATCAAGAGGGCAGTAAGAGGAAGTGTCCTGAGTTGGTGCTGGCTTCAGTGGTGTAGAGTCTGCGAGTTAGTGCCTGGCTTCAGGGGCGTAGAGTCAGTTTCACTTTGCAACGGTGGGCCATTTCATGATCATCATTCATGATATAGTCTTTTATTCCATTAATTAAAGTATGAAATTACACAGCTATTAGAACATAGGCCTCTGGGCTTCTGGATCACAAGCCTGGTAGTATAACCATTGTGCTATCCTGTGAACTTTGGTATGCTCAGGCATATGTCCAGAAGATCCCTGGATTGTAATTAGATCATTGATCACAGATAAGCAGCAGTAGGAACTCTATAATTGGCCTCGATGCTACTGGGCTAGACAGAAAGCAGTCAGCCTCCCTGACAATGCCGTAAATGCCCCTATGCAATCATCAAGTGAGAATAGATTTGAACTTGACAGTATTGCCTCCATAGTCACATAATCCGCCAGCATTTACTGTCAATGCTTACATTTGGATGAAATGTTGGAGTATACTTTGCACTTCAGCAGCCACACACAGTGAGATCTCAGCAGTTTCTGGGAGAAGAAAATTAGAAGAAAAAGGCATAACCAAGAAATTAGAGAGAGAAAAAGAAATGATTCTTCTAAACCTTATTCAAAATTGTTATGTCAGCAATTGCAAAGTAAAATTAATATGAATATAAAAGGTTTAAAAAGAAACAAAACAGTTTGCTTGTCATCATCAGGGAAATTTCAGCGTTATTTTTTACTGGATAAACATGGCTCATATTTGACGTGTGATGAATGGCACATAATCATGCTTAGGCTTTATAATGACAAGTCTATTCTTGCTGCCAGAAACACTGAAAATAATCGTTAGCAGTATGTTATTGAATTTTCTGAGTACTCGGGAAAACAAAAATAGTCCAAAAGATGCAAATTAAGTCTATAGGCGGCTGTCTTAAAATCCACATGTATATATAGCACAGTTTATTCTGTTTGAAGCAGCACAACAGTAAATATTTGTTGCTCTTGATACAGATTCCAACACAATTCCACGGCTGGTTAAAATTCAGAGTACTTATAGAACTGAGAAATGATGGTCAAAGATTATGGCATAGAGCAAAGTGACATTTTATCTTCCAAGTTTGTTGGAAGTTATTTTCAAAAAATAATGATTTTTTCATTGGACTTGGTTGAGCTAAAGTAACTTTGGAGTTTGTTTTTAATCCGTGTGCATTCATCCAATTCAGCACATGTATTAGCATTTCTGTTTCAGGTCTAGCCCCAGAACATTGACTCATATTATAATGCAACATAAACAAAAATCATTAAAAAAAACTGCTTTGAATCACTTCTAATGGAATAATTTCTAAATTTCTACCAGCCTGGCAAGGATGCTCCCAACATTATGTTTTTATGGACACAAAGGGCAGAGTTTTATTGGGGTCTGAGCAATATGGGCTATGATGAAACGTGTGGCAGAACTGGACAGCATGTGCAACCAGACCCAACTCGGACATTGAGATTATTTTGCTCAATCCTCGACGCTTTTCACAAGCAGGGTAGCGAAGCTTTCACTAGTTAGTGGTGAGATATTATTTGATATTTATCTTGTTAAATGCCATATTAAAACCACAACTCATCTCACCAGTATTCACCTTCCCATCTTACTAAGCTCACCAAACAAGCCAGCTGTCAGGAAAAGGAGAAACTGAGGACTGCAGATGTTGGAGATCAGAGTCAAAACATGTGGCACTGGAAAAACACAGCAGATCAGGCAGCATCCGAGGAGCAGGAGAATCGACGTTTCGAGCATAAGGCCTTCATCATGAAAACTCAGCAATGATACCCAGGGTGCTTCCTGCTTGCTCTGAACCACCTGTGTTTTGGACGCTGGGCAAAACTCACCAGCACCCTTCGTTTTTGGGTATTGGCATGCGACACCTGCCAACTCATCATGACCATCGTAGCATCTCTCTGATATACTGACAAGCAGCTGATGAGGCACAGAAGCACATTGCATGGTGCATCAGTGACTAGCATTCAGAATGCTGTAACAGAATGCACTGCATACACAGACAAGCTCCAAGCTAAAGGATTGGATCAGGCTGTACCTAGGGATACTTACTTGCTCTCTTAGTACTTACTCACTTTGTGTCCCATGTGCATTCTCACTGAGGCAATGTGTTACGACAATCTCACTTGTACCACCTGCCAACAGCTTATGCGATAAGCATACTGCACATGCCAGCTGTGGAGCTGTTTCAATGAGGGGCTCATCAAATTGTGTAACCTCATTTTTTATCACAATGGTTCCTGTGTGCCTGTGCTTGTGGGAGGATGGTGGAGTGCAAAACCTGTCTTGCCTTGGTACTCTCAAGGCTGAGGCTCCTGCTGGGCTTGCTGACATTTGGCAAGACCTGCAGAACCTGCAAGAAAAAGAAAGAAAGCATTGCAGCCTGCAGTTAGAAATAGTGTGCAGTGGTTGAGTGTGACAGCAGGGTTAAAAGGAAAGTGGCAGTAACATGCAGAGAGGTGTTTGGTGGGAGTTAGATGTCTCAGTCTCCTGAGAGGACTGGTCCCGGTCATTTCCTGTGAGGGCCAGGATTCACTCCATGTAGGTGGTGAGGACAAGGACATTGATCACCTCTGCCCTGTGATGAGTTCGCTTGTCTTATAATAAGCAAAAAGGAGAGGGAAAGTGAAATCAAGTAAGATTATAGTGCCAGGGACCCAGAATGTGATCACCAGAACTGCATACAATATTTCAATTGTCGTCTAACTAGCATTTTATACAGTTAAAGCATAACCTCCTTACTCTTGTCTTCTATTCCTCAACTAATAAAAGCAAATATCCCATAATGCCTGCTTGACCACCTTATCCACTGACCCTACAACCTTCAGGAATCTGTGGATATACAAACCAAGGTACCTCTGATCTTCAGTACTTTTCAGGTTAAATCATTCACAGTATAATTCCTTGCCCTGTTAGCCATCCTCAAGTGCATTATCTCACTCTTTTTCAAGTTGAATTCCATTTGCCATGGCTCTGCCCCTGGTCTGTTGATACCCTTCTTCAGTTTACAACATAGAACATAGAACATAGAAAAGTACAACACAGAACAGGCCCTTTGGCCCACGATGTTGTGCCAAGGATTATTCCTAATGTAAAATAAAGTAACCTAACCTATGCACCCCTCAATTCACTGCTGTCCATGCGCATGTCCAGCAGTTGCTTAAATGTCCCTAATGACTCTGCTTCCACGATCACTACTGGCAATACATTCCATCCATAAAGAACCTAGCTCTGATGTCTCCTTTATGCCTTCCTCCTAGTATCTAAAAATGATGACCCTTCATGCCAGTCAATCCTGCCCTGGGAAAAAGTCTCTGGCTATTGACCTTATCTATGCCTTTCATTACCTTGTATACCCCAATCAGGTCACCTCTCTTCCTCCTTCTCTCCAGCAAGAAAGTCCTGAGCTTAGTCAACCTCTCTTCATAAGACAAGCCCTACAGTCCAGGTAGCATCCTGGTAAACCTTCTTTGCACCCTCTCCAAAGCCTCTGTATCTTTCCTTTCATAGGGGGACTAGAACTGAACACAATATTCCAAGTATGGCCTCACTGGATCTTGTACAGCTGCAGCCAAAACCTCGTGGCTCTTAAACTTGATCCCCTTGTTAATGAAAGCCAAAACACCATATGCTTTCTGAACAACCTGATCCACTTGGGTGGCAACTTTGAAGGATCTATGCACTTGAACACCGAGATTCCTCTGTTCCTCCACACTGCCAAGAATCCTGTCTTTAATCCTATATTCAGCATTCAAGTTCGACCTTCCAAAATGCATCACTTTGCACTTATCCAGGTTGAACTCCATCTGGCGTTTCTCAGCCCAGCTCTGCAGCCAGTCTATGTTGCGCTTGATACTATCAATGATACTATCAACGGTACCTCCAACCTTTGTGTCATCGGCAAATTTACTTACCCACCCCTCAACCTCTTCATCCAAGTCATTTATAAAAACTACAAAAAGCAGAGGCCCAAGAACAGAGCCCTGCGGGACACCACTCACCACTGACCTCCAGGCAGAATACTTTTCATCCACAACCACTCTCTGCCTTCTGTCAGCCAACCAATTCTGAATCCAGACAGCCAAATCTCCCTGCATCCCATATTTCCTGACTTTATGAATGAGCCTACCATGGGGAACCTTATCAAATGCCTTGCTGAAGTCCATATACACCACATCCACTGCTCCACCTTCATCGACCTGTCTTGTCACCTCCTCAAAGAACTCATTAAGATTTGTGAGGCACGACCTGCCCCTCACAAAGAAATGCTGACTGCCTTTCATCACTCTATGTTTTTCCAAATAGACATAAATCCTATCCCTCAGAATTCTTTCCAAAACCTTGCTGACCACAGATGTGAGACTGACTGGTCTGTAATTGCCAGGGATTTCCCTATTCCCCTTCTTGAAAAGAGGAACAACATTTGCCTTCCTCTAATCCTCTGGTACGATTTCTGTGAAGAGTGAGGAAGCAAAGATCTTTGCCAGCGGGTGGGCAGCACAGTGGCACAGTGGTTAGCACTGCTGCCTCACAGCACCAGAGACCCGGGTTCAATTCCCGCCTCAGGCGACTGACTGTGTGGAGTTTGCACGTTCTCCCCATGTCTGCGTGGGTTTCCTCCGGGTGCTCCGGTTTCCTCCCACAGTCCAAAGATGTACAGGTCAGGTGAATTGGCCGTGCTAAATTGCCCGTAGTGTTAGGTAAGGGGTAAATGTAGGGGATATGGGTGGGTTGCACTTCGGCGGGGCGGTGTGGACCTGTTGGGCCGAAGGGCCTGTTTCCACACTGTAAGTAATCTAATCTAATCTAATCTAATCTAATCTAATCTAATTAGCAACCTCCTTTCTCGCTTCCCAGAGCAACCTTGGATAAATGTGGTCTGGTCCTGGGGACTTATCAATTATAATGTACGCCAAAATTTTCAGCACATCAACGTCATCAACCTTGATCTGTTCAACCCTGTTTCCCAACTTCTCCAAGTTCTCATTCACAACAAGGTCCCGCTCATTAGTGAAAACCGAAGCAAAAAACTCATTTAGGGCTTCCCCTACCTACTCAGACTCCACACACAAGTTCCCTATGCTGTCCCTGACTGGCCTTAGCTTCTCCCTGATCATTCTCTTATTCCTCATGTATGAGTAAAATGCCTTTGGGTTCTCCCTAATCCTTCCTGCAAAGTTTTTTTGTGCCCCCTCCTGGCTCTCCTCAGTCCATTTCTGAGCCCCTTTCTAGTAAGCCTGGAATCCTCTAAAGTTGTGCTAGATCCTTGCTTCCTCGACCTTACGTAAGCTGCCCTCTTTCTTTTGACGAGAAGCTCCTCTGTTCTTGTCATCCAAGGCTCCTTAATCTTACCCCTTCTTGCCTGTCTCAGAGAAACAAATTTGTGCATCACTCACTACAACTGCTCCTTAAACAGTCTCCAAATGTCTGCTGTGCCCTTTCTGTGGAACAATTGCTCCCAGTCTGTACTTCCCAACTCCTGTCTGATGGTGTCATAATTTCCTTTTCCCCAATTAAAAATCTTTCTTGGTAATGGCTCCTTTCCCTCTCCAAGGCTATAGTAAATGTGAGGCAGTTGTGGTCACTGTCACCAAAGTGTTTACCCACCGCAAGATCTGACACCTGTCCTGGCGCATTGCCAAGCACCAAATCCAAAATGGCCTCTCCCCCTCATTGGGCTGTCCACATATTGAGTAAGGAAACCCTCCTGAACACCTGACAAAAACAGGTCCACCCAAACCATCTGCACTAAAGAGGTTCCAGTCGATATTGGGAAAGTTGAAGTCACCCATAACAACAACCTTGCCACATCTGTGTTTTTCCCTGCCAGCCTATGAATCCTTCAATCTCTCTACTGTTGTTAGGGGGTCTGTAGAAAACCCCCAGTGAGGTGCCTGTTCCCTTGCTGTGCCTAACTTCCACCCATACTGACTCAGTAGACAAAACGTCCTCAACAACCTTCGTTTCTGTAGCTGTGATGCACTCTCTGATTAGCAATGCTACACCCCCCTCCTCTTTTTCCACCCTCCCTATTCTTTTTAAACATTCTAAACCCTGGAACATCAAGCAACCATTCCTGCCCCTGTGAAACGCATATCTCCGTTATGGTCACAACATCACAGCCCCAAGCTCTAAGTTCATCACTCTTATTTCTGACACTCCTTGCATTAAAGCAGACACACTTTAACCAATCCTTTTATTTCATCGCATGAGAAACCTTTCCAATAGATTCATTACATCCTGTCACTGCCCCACCTGCAACTGACCCCCTCTCAGACATGTGGCTCTGATTCCTATCCTCTTGCTAAACTAGTTTAAATGCTCCTGAACCACACAAACAAATCTCCCACCCAGGACATTTGTGCCCCTCCAGTTCAGGTGTAACCCGTCCTTCATGTACAGATCCCACCTGCCCCAGAAGGTATCCCAATGGTCTAAGGTATCTGAAGCCCTCCCTCCTGTACCAGCCTCGCAGCCACATGGTAAGCTGCATTTGCTGACTGTTCCTCACCTCATTGTCTCATGGCACCGGTAGCAAACCTGATATCACTACTCGACTCGTCCTGCTCTTCAGCTTCCAACCTAACTCTCTGTTGGCACTTTACAGATCCTCAACCCCTTTCCTGGCTATATCATTGGTGCCAATATGTACCACGATTTCTGGCTGCTCTCCCTCCCCCTTCAGAATCTTGTAAACCCGATCAGCGACATCCCGGACCCTGGCACCGGGGAGGCAACATAGCTTCTGGGAGTCCCATTCCTGACCACAAAATCTCCTCTCAATCCGTCTAACTATTGAGTCCCCTACCACTAGTGCTTTTCTAATTGCCCCCTTTCCCTTCTGAGCCTCAGTGCCAGTCTCAGTGCCAGAGACCTGACAACTTAGCCTTTCCATAGTAGGCCATCCCCACCAGCAGTATCCAAAATGGTATAGTTATTCCTGAGGGGAACGGTCACAGGGGATCTCTGCTCTATCTATTGGTTCCCTCTCCTTCCCCTGACTGGAACCCAGCTGTCCTTATCCTGTGTCTGAGGAGTGACCATCTCCCTGTACATCCTCTCAGTTTCCCCCTCAGCCTCCCGGACGATCTGCAATTCATCCAGCTCCAGCTCCAGTTCCTTAACTTGGTTTTCGAGGAGCTGGAGTTGGGTGCACTTCCAGCAGATGTAGTCAGAGACACGTGGCAGAGACATGTGCCACATTCTGCAGGAGGAACATGCAACTGCCAGTTTACAGTTATCCTCCTTATTATTTAGTACCAATTTCAGATATCTGCACATTTCTTCTTCATAACTCCAACACTCAAGTCCAAATCAATAATGTACACTACAAACAATAGTTCCAGCATGAAGCCCACTAGAATCCATAGAATTCCAGTCACAGAAACATCATTCTACTATCACTCTCTGCTTCTGCCTCTCAGACAATTTTGGATCCCATGGGCTCCTATTCTCTTGGGCAGTCTGCCATGAACGATCTTATTAAAACCTTTGCTAAATCCATGTACACCACAGTAAATGCCTTGCTCTCATCAATACTCCCAGTTACTCCTCAAAACATTTGATCAAAGTTGTAAAACAGAACCGTCTCTTAACAAACCTGTGCTGATTATCCATGGTTAACACATGGCTCTTGAAATGCTGACATTATCTGTCTCTTATTTTATCTAAATCTGAAAAAGCCTGAGAATAGTTTCATTTGTCGGAAATTTTATAATAGTAAGAAATCAGAATTGGTCTGGAATTTGAAACTTTAGCCATTTATTCTTAAGCAGTTTTGAATCTCACGGGGTTATGGAAATGGTGATGGGAATGATTGGGGACCAGTTAGCTCAGTTGGCTAGTTGCCTAACACATGGTCCGGAATGGGATTAGTTGGGTTTAATTGCTGCTCTGGTACACTTGAGATCTGCTTTCTCTCTCTGAGAGGGGAAGACATCACTGAAAAGAAAATTGCCAAGGAATGCTTCAGGAAGGAGCACGAGAAGACAACCATGTCAAGGACTTCAGCAGCCCTGGCAGCATCTGTGGAGAGAAATCAGAATTAACGTTTCGGAGCGAGTGACCCTTCCTCAGAACTTGTCAGAGACCTACTTTTTTCAATATATTCTTCAATCTGCTCAATGTTTTGTGCTTATCAAAGGTTGCTTCTTTGCAATTAGTGTTCCTAGTGGTCAGATTATGTGCTTCAAACTCAGATTCAGACATTCTAATCTCACAGATTAAAAACAGGTGCTTAAAACTGATGGTACAACATACTTCATTGTTTCAGTTTTCCTATGTTGTATATGGGCTGTATTTTTGTATCACTGATCTTCTGAGAAATCTTGAAATTTTAAAAACAATTCTGATCTAATCCAAACATCATTCATAAAAGCATGAGATTTTTAAAAAGCCTGATCCATGCAATTAAATATACAGTTTGCTTTTAACATTAATTAAATTGTCATCAATTTATTACCAAATGTACTCAGAGTCAGCAGAGATTTGCCGTCTAATGACATTATTCTAATGCATAGTTTTTTTAAGTCTCTCTTTTTCAAATGACTTTGCTATAAGAATGCTTAAATGGCAAAAATGCAAGAAATTGCAATCCGACTATTTTATTGATAATATACCAAAATCATGATCCAACTATAACATTCCTCATTGAACTGTTTCTGGATGTATCAGGATTCAGCTGAAATACAGTAGTAAGGAATACAATGCATTGCAGTTTGTTCATTTTCATAACATTCTCTAAATAAATATAAATGTTTTTGGTCTGATATACATTACAAATTATTAGAAATTTTATGCCGGTTGCCATAAAGGAATTTATTTTTTCCTTATTAATTTTGGGGGCAAGTTTTACTAATATGGTTTCCTGACAAGTGTACAAACGCATCTATGTTTTGAAAAGCATATGTTGTTTCAGGTAAAAGAACAAACTCCATCTAAAAACAAAAGACGAATCATTTGTGGTTGAAAGTGCATGTAATATGTATGGAGCAGATCTTTGCTCCAGCAAGTATCTTTCTGGAAGTTAAAAAAAACCTTTATAATCAATAGACCAATTCAGCTTTTGGTCTCCATCATGTTAATATATAGCGAGTTTGCTTGTACCTTTGTGGCTAGTGGTATGAATTCCTGCACAGGGATGATATGGCAAATAGGAGGTTATAAATGTGCTTCTGACTGAATTTCTCCCTCTTTGCCTTTTTCGTGACTGGAAGAAAGATTCTGTGCTGATAGTAATTTAAGAGGACAGTCACTGCTCATGAAAAAATCATCACTGATAATCAAATCAGAATAAAATCCGCCACTCCGCATCACCAGAGACACTTCACAGTTTAATATTTCATGTGATGGAAGCAATTGCCACAGAAGAAATTCTCAACAGTTCTCCTTTGCGTGCAAATATTTACTTAAATGTTACAGTGCGATAAAACTGGTGTGGTAATACCAGTAAGCTTTGAGTGATCCTTATAAATAATGGTAATTACATGTGACACTACTCACTGCAGGTCACTGTGGTTTGGAATCATTCTCATGCTCTATCGAAGCTTTCGGTCTGTGTGACTTGCTGGAAAGAGTGTCACAGGAATTCAGTGCATAAAGATGACAAATGTCTGTTTTGGCTGCCGAGAATTGAACTCAATCGTAGGTCTGCAGAAACATCAAAACACAATCAAGGTCTAACACCAACCCCGCAAGCTAGAAGAATTCCTCTGGCTAAAAATAAAAGACAGCAGTGTAGCCAGTGGAAAGCTAGTGCTGAGGTCTATGCTTCTGCACAATACAAAGGCTCTTCCATTAAGCAAAGCAGTTGTAGCCATTTTGGCAGCTTCATTTTACCTGATTGGAATAGTTGTATTTTGACTGCTAAAATAATTTGTTAGACACTCTGAAAAGTATAATATGCAAAATTATATTTTTGGTGGTATGTATGTTGAAATTTCAGATTTTTTTTGCATTTATAGTTCTTGACATTTTCCATTTTTTGTTGATGGTATGTGACCGGAAAGCATGGGAAATGAAAAATAACGTGGGTGACAGACAAATGATAGCATGTTGTGATCAATCAGTCCACATAGATTTGTTTACCCTTAAAACAAAGCGTTGCTAATGTCCTTTCCTCTTTTTCAAGGTTAAGATTGCATGCCAGCCAATGGTTATGTACCTGCTCTCTTATCTCCTGCAAACGGCCAATGCATGTATGTGGATCTTGATGTCAGTGATATGAAATTCACCCACTGGGAACAATCATGTCTTTACTTAACGTGCATCTGCTTATTAGCCCAGCAGATGTGACTGGATAACAGTCAACAGCAGAAACCCTGGACAACTTTGCCCTGCACATTCCAGAACTTTTATGACCTATTCTAGCACTCCTGCTGTCACTGGTGCTTGGGATTAATTTACCGGAATCATTTTGCTGAAACATTGTTTTTCAATATATGACTGTGGTTAAGCAAGAAAAATACTGCACGACATTGATTTTTTTTGTTTAATTCAGTTTGTAAAACTTGTAACAGTAATTGCTTCTTATATTATTGCTGCAGTTTTTTTTAGCAGTAGAATAAAAGGCCTTAACTGGCTTCAATTTAAATTCAGGGGCATGATATTTGAAAATTTTGCTTTTGAATGATTTTATTTTTTCTATCCATCTATAATTAGCCTTGTTCAAAAGGAATCATAGGCAGCTCTCTATTCTCTGCCATTCTGTGCACCACTGTCCTTTGTGTTTCCATTCAGTTTTTGATGTTGGTCACACAGCCAATTTTCCTCTTGTCTGAAATAAAATGAAGAACTGTGGATGCTGAAGATCAGAAATAAAAACAGAAAATGCTGATGAAACTCAGCAGGTCTGGCAGCATCTGTGGGAAGAGAGCAGAGTTAATGTATTAAGTCCAGTGACTCCTTCATCAGAACTGTTTTTATGCCTCTGATCTGACTTATTCTTGTTTAATCTTTTCACCTTCTACTGTTGCCATCACAGGATTCTTTTCTATCTTTCCGCTGGTTGTACTTCCTTAGTTTCCAACCTCTTCACTTCATCTAAGTGCTTGAGTTGATAGGGCTCTGATGCTCCTGCGGACAAGTTCATTTGTTGTACACCCTATTAGTACCTTCACTGATTTTTTCATTATTTTCATTCTTTTTCTTTTATCAGTTTTGATTTGGAGATTTGAACAGGGAAATGTCAGCTAAAGAGGACTTTTGGACTGTGGGTAACAGCTTGTGTTAAAAGGAAAATATACCATTGTGTGGAGTTTGCATGTTCTCTCTGTGTCTGTGTGGGTTTCCTCTAGGTGCTCCAGTTTCCTCCATTGGTACAAAGATGTACAGGTTAGGTGGATTGGACATGCTAAATTGCCCATGGTGTTCAGGGATGTGCAGACTGGGTGGGTTAGCCAATGGGAAATGTAGGGTTACAGGGATGGGAGTAGGGATTTGGGTCTGAGTGGGATGCTCTATGGAGGTCAGTCAGGACTCGATGGGCTGAATGACTTGCTTCCACACTGTAGGGATTCTATCGTACCAAACACACTTTTGTTTATTCATGAGGCCAGGACTGGAAATTAATTGCAGGTTGGTTCAGAAGATTCTGCAGACATTTCATCACTGGGGAAGAGCATTATGTTTAACCAGTAGCAGAAGTCGGTTATTACTGAGGTCAGGACCTGGGAATTGGATTCAACAAGTCTGGAAAAGTCTTTGTACTCAAATAGATGGTAAATGTTGAATGGTAACTGGGACCTCATGGAAGAGATAGTCAATCTGCCAGGGAGAGGCTAGTATCTGAATTGGGTTTTCTATGTGAAAAGGAACTTGGCCATTTTTGCTACAACATGAAGATTTTAAAGCTCTCTGCCTAACCTCTCATGAGCAGCTCACAGAAGCTCAGAGAATCGAAAAATGAATCACAAATATTACAGCTTTTATCTGAGTGAACTGAAAAAATGACCCTGAATGACAGCTTCAGAAAATCAACTGAGAAACCATCATCAATGTCTTTGGAACAAGACATCATGAAAACCATTTAAATAATCTAACCAGTTTTGTTATTTTAGTATCCATAAACTGTTTGTTTTCTGTCTGACTTTTGTGTGAACTGGGCTGAAAACAAAGGCTTTTGAGTTTAAACTATCGACCAATGAGATTGCTATATTGTTTCATTTTTGCTCTGTTAAAGCTCTGATATTGTTAATAAATTGTTAAGTCTCTCATTTAAGATACAAACCAGTGTCTGGAATTGATTATTTGCAGAATCTGGCATGGTTATTCAAGTCAGTTAGGGATGGGGAGGGAAATATATCCCTGGTCATGGGGTCCGTTTGTAGGTTGTGGAAATGTTGGCAGATGATATGGTTTATGCGGAGGATGGTGGAAGGTAAGGACCGGAGGGTTCTGTCCTTGTTGCAGTTGGAGGGGTGGGGTTTGAGGGCAGAGGTGCAGGATGTGGATGAGATGCGTTGGAGGGCAGCTTCAACCACGTGGGAGGGGAAATTGCAGTCTTTAAAGAAGGAGACCATCTGGTGTATTCTGTGGTGGAACTGGTCCTCCTGGGAGCAGATGTGGTGGAGGAATTGAGAATACGGGATGGCATTTTTGCAAGAGATAGGGTGAGAGGAGGTGTAATCCAGGTAGCTATGGGAGTCAGTGGGTTTGTAAAAAATGTCGGTGTTGAGTCGGGTCATCATTGATGGAGATGGAGAGGTCTAGGAAGAGGGGAGAGGTGTCAGAGATGGTCCGTGTGAATTTAAGGTTGAGGTGGAATGCGTTGGTAAAATTGATGAACTGCTCAACCTCCTCGTGGGAGGACGAAGTGGCGCCAGCGCAGTCATCAATGTAGCGGAGGAAAAGGTGGGGAGTGGTGCCGGTGTAACTACGGAAGATGGAGTTCCTGATGAAGGGCTTCTCCCTGAAGCATCAATTTTCCTGCTTCTCGGATGCTGCCTGACCTGCTGTGCATTTCCAGCACCACTCTAATCTTGACTCTAATCTCCAGCATCTGCCGTCCTCACTTTCACCATGGTTATTCAAAAGTCTACTAAACAGCCATTGGGACCAATTTTGAGAGGTTTTGAAATTTTAATTTTACTATGTTATGTGTACAGAGGGAGAAAAGCTGATCTCTGTTCTTATATCTAAATGGCAGTTAATTTAAAACAAAATTTTAGTCTTCATAGCTGGGGACACTGTAAACATGTCAAAATAAACAAAGTGTTAATGGGAGGAAAGATTTCTTACAAGGGATAAAGTATTTGAGAAAGTAATAGCACTGGATGTCCTGTACCCTTGGGTTTTAAAGGAAGTTGTAGCAGAGATGGTTGCACCATTGTTTGAGATATTCTAGAACTCACATGATTCCAGGAAGCTTCCAGCAAATTGGAAGGCTACTACTGAGAAGACCCTTTTCAAGTGGGAGGGCGATACAAAGTAGGAAATTATATGTTGGTTAGCTGAATTTCTATCATTGAAAAAGCTACAGTCCAGTACTGTGGAATAAATAGCAGTGAGTTCAGAGACATTAAACACAGTCAAAGAGTGCCAACACAGTTTTGTGAGAGGGAAATCATGTTTGATAGATTTGCTAGAATTCTTTGAAGATATCACAAGCAGAGTTGGTGAGTGGGAATTGGTAAATGTAGTGCAGTTGTCTCCAACGTTTTGAAGCATAAGATTACTTTTGAATTTAAGTGCAACTATGATATACCTCAATGAAAATATACTTGTAATGCTTTATAAATCTAAAACAAGTTAAGCATTATTATTCATTTTGTCCTCTACTCATCAAAGTGACACCTGTGACATTATCTGCCAGTGCTTGGAACCTAGGTTGTAGTTTGAGACGCTAGATGTATATAGCCCATAAAATGAGGTGGGAGTGATACTTGATTAACTTCATTTTGGAGAAGGCTTTCTCACAAAGATATGTGGAGTAAAAACTAAACTTGCACTTTACAAGCATATAAAATAGGAACAGGAATAGGCCATTTGTCCCTTTGAATCTTCTCTGGCATTCATTATGATCATGGCTGACCATCTAATTCAATAGCCTTTTCCCACTTTTGTCCTATATCCTTTGATATGGGGGGAGTAGTTATTTTTTCATAAACTCCCATGTTTGATTTTAATAAAAAGATCTTAAGCCTGCTACATCTGATTTAATCTTCCAAAATTAACAGAAGCGTGATTTTCCTTTTATGCATTTATCAGGTTATGATAACATCCTGGGATGGTTCTACAATACATTACTATTTCAGATGAAATACCTGAGTGAGGAAGGATGAGCTGGCTCCCCTTCTTTATTTGGCCACCTTATTGGTTGATTGTAATAAAAACAATTTAGAAAGGAATTCTTCCCTTGGTCTCAGATCAAATGAGCTTTCAATTTTAAAAAGGATCCAATTTAACCAGGCTTTCCCAAATATACAAAATAAAAGTGAGTTTTTAGCTACTAACTATAAGAAGGATTAATAACGCAACACAAATGCTCACAGATCAGAAATAGAAGGTCAGCCCAAAGGGTTATAAGATTTTTAAAAAAAAGATATGTGATCAGTCTCTGAATTGTTTGCGAACAGCAAATAATTGAACATTGTGGCTGTTCAAGTGGAGGTTACCAGTTGTAATGATGTTGACTTGAAGATTCTTCATTTTGCAGATTGGTTAAGGTTCTGTAGTTCTGATGCTTTTCAAATATGATTGAATTCTGGTATTCCGGGTGAGACAGAGTACTTTGTTATCCTGTTTCCTTTATAACTTTATAGCTAATTTGCAACACTCTGAATTAGATAATTCGAATTAGAGAGGGTTTGACAGTGGTAACTTGGGGATTGTTCGTTGACTGCAACCTTCATAGCATTCCAACATTCAAATCCAGTCTATGACACTTGGAAAGATTCAGTCCCACTAGTCCATTGCAGAAGAGTTTTAACCCCTTTCCTTCTGTATGAATTAAAGGGAAAAATGCAAAATATGTCTGAAATAACCTACAGGAGCTGGCTTGCTCTTGAATAGGGTGTTGTCAGCTATTTATTTTCATTGTAATCATGAGATCACAGTCCAGTCTCTTTGAACGTTCCTTTGTCACCTCTAGATGTTAATTCCCAACATATCCACAAAAGTTTTTTTTTCACATTAGCCAGTGTTACCTCTGTAATAATCCTCTTTAAATTTATTTATATTTTGGAATAAAGTGCTAAAAATGCCCTCTCTTTTTTGGTCTGAACTGGGATTCAGATCCAAGGTTATAACATTCACAACTTCCATTCTTTGACACTGTAACCTTAATCTTCCTTGTGCCAAGGCGAAAAACACATTTCCTAAACTCCATGTATATCTTAACAGTAATTAGTAATCAAAATCACTGCTAAATTAACAACAAAACTGGCATTCTTCTCACCAGTACACTGCTGATGTGACTGTCATTAATCGAGTATATTTCATTCCCTCTGCTGATTAGCATCCTTTTGTGCAAATTACAAGCAGAATGGACAGCAATGAGCAATTATATTGATTGGATTTATCCTCATTAATCTTCAGCTAGCAACTGAAGAGCCTGGATATTTTCATTATGAAGTATATAAACATAATATGCAGCCTGATTTGACATTCCAGCTCTGAAATAATTTATTTCAGTTTATGATTTACATTCTCTGCTGGACATTAGTCTTACTGCTATAGACATGATTCAGTGCCTTGAGGCTTTGTAAAGAGAGCAACAAATTAGAATTCCTTTGCACACAGTGGTCCTTGCTGAATGCAAATATATTTCCTTCTAGATAACAGTGATTAAAAAGAGGAATAACACATGCTGAAGGCTTTCTTAAGTGGGAGATGTTCAACAAATACTGTATTATTAATCCTTTACGATAACAATGTTAAACTGTTGGCCTATTATTCAGTACAACACTCAAAGAATGCCATAAAATAACTGATAATACAACTGGTTTGTTTTGAAAGATATGCATTTATTTTTAAATTTTAAAAAAATCCCATGTCTTATACTTCTGCTTTTTTCCTATGTTTTGAAATTGCCAGTATCGCAGGATAGAAAGATATGTACAGAAAATAATCTTGACTGTAAAATCAGCCAAATATTAACTGGTCAATATGGAATATTAAGTAATATGACATAAATGATCAATTTATCACAATTAGAAATCAGATTTTAGGCACAATTTACAGGTCAATAAATGAATTTATTGTCACTTTACTATTGCTTCCTTTTTTTATTCATTCAAGAGATTTGGGCATTACTACTGAGCCAGCATTTGTTTTCCAAATACAATAGCCTGAGAGAAGGTGGTGGTGAGCTGCCTTCTTGAACTGTTGCAGCCCATTCAGGGTAGTTGCTTTTGGGGATGGAGTTCCAGGATTTTGACCCATTGACAGTGAAGGAACAATGATAAATTTCCAAGTCAGGATAGTCAATGGTTTGGAGGGAAACCTGCAGCTGGCGGTTTGCCATGTCTCTTATGCTCTTGACTTTCTAGACGGTAGCGGTTGTGAGTTTGAAAAGTGTTGTCTAAAGAGCCCTTGGTGAACTTCTGCAGTGTATCTTATAGATGGTACAAATGCAGCTACTGAGTATTGATGGTGGAGGGAGTGAATGCTTGTGGATGTAGTGTCAATCAGGCAAGCTGCTTTATGTTGGATTGTGTCAAGCCAACCAATATGTTCTAGCTTCTTTTTCAAAGAAGCAAGTTAAGTAATTTTCTGATGAAGAGTCATAGGACTTGAAAAGTTTTTTCTCCACAGATGTTGCCAGACCCTATTAAGTTTTTGCCGCAATTTCTGTTCTTGTTTCAGATCTTCACCATCTGCAGTTCATTATTTTGTTTGAGTAATTTTCTTTTGATGAAACTTAGAGTAAGAGTATTTTGATTTAAGGTATGACCAGTGGTGCTCTGTCCTATATGTTGCATGACCTGCACAATATGGGATGTTTTAGATGCTAGATGCCTGCACTTATAGCAAGTGCTACCAGCTCAAATGTTGGTTTTCAGGTCATGAGTGATGGAGGCACAGTAGTATGTTTGTGAGCTTGTAAGTTACACAGGAAACACCTTTTTAGAACTAGTCACCCCTCAGCTTGAGGAAATGCAGTAGGAGAAGAAATGGCTAATCATCAGCCAGAAGATGGGCTCCAGGCAGGCAATCAAGAAAGCCTCACTCAAGAACTATTTCTCTGTGTTGGTAAATGGTAAGAGTGAGAGTTCCCTTGCAGAGAGCAGCCAGAGACCAGATGTGCAAAGTGGGAGCAAAAAGAGCAATAGTAGTTGGAGACACAATAATGAAGGGTATGGAAAGGCATTTCTCAACCTGCAGACATGACTACAGGCTGGTATGCTGTCTCCCTGGCACCTTTTGAAGGAGGAGGGCAAACAGTCAAGAATTGTGGTTCACATAGGCACCACCGACATAGGTAGCGGAGGAATGAGGTCATCCTACAAGAATTTAGGGAGCTAAGTAGCAGATTCAACAGAGATCTCAAAATTGTAATCTCTGGATTATTCCTGGTGTCAAGTGCTAGTGAGTATAGGAATGGGTCGATAGAGCAGATGAAGGTGTGGCTGAAGAGTTAGTACAAGAGTGAGGGCTTTGGATTCCTTGATCATGGATTCATTTCTGGGGAAGGTGGAATGTGTATGAGTCTGACAAGTTGCACCTGAACTGCAATGGGACCAATATTGGGAGTTTTTCTGGTATTGTTAGTGGGGATTCAACCTTACTTAGCAGTGGAATTGGATGTAGAGTGGAGATACGTTTCGGGCTGATGTAGAGATAAATGTAGAGGAAATGCCAAATCAGTCTGGAAAGCAGAGCACATATTGGCATGTTTAGACATAGGTCTGCATGACAAGGCTGAATGTCATCTATTTTAATCCAAGGAGTCATCAAGGAATGGAGACAAGTTGAGGGTGCTGATTAACACATGGGAATATGATAACATTGCTCTCACAGAAACTGGCTGAGGATGGAACAGAACTGTCAGCTCAATATTCCAGTGGATAGGTTCTTTCGGTGAAACCAGTGTTGTGTTAAAGAGGTGCTGGTGAAATGGTGCCATAATATTGATAAAGATGACTCTTAGAAGGCTCCTTAATCAAGGCCATATGGGTAGAACTTAAAAGCATAAATGGGGCAATCACATTTCTGTGAGCATATTATGGACCTCCAAACAATCTGCAAGAAAAAGGACAGAAATGTAGACAATTCACAGAGACATGTAAAAATAATAGGTAATTGTAGGGGATTTCAACATCCCAATCTTAACTGGGATAGATAAGTTGCTAAAAATTCTACACGGGGCAGGATTCTAAAAATATGTTAAGGAGAGCTTTATGAAGCAGCTTGGAGAGGGTTTTTACAAGCGACAAAGACAATGCTGGATCTAATTTTAAGAAATGAAACCAGGCAAGTACTAGAAGTACAGGTATCAGTATTTTGTTGATAGTGACCCTAACCAAGTAAGATTTAAAGTGGTTATGGCAAAGGACAAAGATGCCAGTCCTACTGGGAACAGTTCCCTTCTCCACCAGTACTGGTGTCAATGCCCCATGAAGTGAAATCCATTCCACCCATACCAAATATCCACCCAATTAACTCCTTTATATATTTCACTCTATACCAGTTTGTCCATTACTGAGGCAGTAATCTAGAGTTCATTAACTTGGAGTTTCTGCATTTCCATATATCACCGAACTGTAAACAACAGGGAGCCAGATTATTAGCAGTAGATTAGGAAAGGAAGAGGTGCAAAGAAACCTGGGTATCCTTGTAGACCAGTTGCAGAAAGTAAGCATACAGGTGCAGCAGGCACTGAAGAAGGCAAATGTTAAGTTGGCCTTAACTGTGACAGAATTCGAGTAAAGGAATAGCAATGTCTTGCTGCAATTGTACAAGGCCTTGGTGAGACCACAGCTAGAATATTGTATGCAGTTTTGGTCTTCTTCTCTGAGGAAGGATTTTTGTCTACAGAGTGAACTCAACAAAGATTTATCAGACGGATTCCTGGGATGATAAGACTCACATATTAAGAGAAGCTGGATAAATTAGGATTGTATTCACTGGAGTTTAGAAGAATAAGGGAGATCTCATAGAAACCTATAAAATTCTAATAAGATGAAACAGGGTAATAAGAGAATGAATATTCCTGATGATCAGCATGTCCAGAACCAAGGGTTATAGTTTACGGGATATGGGGTTGGCCATGTAGGACAGAGATAAGGAAATATGTTTTCACCCAGACAGTGATGAGGCTGTGGGATTCTCTGTCACAGAAACTGGTTTAAGCCAAAACATTGAAGGAGGAGTCAGATTTAATTCTTGGGGCTGAAGGGATCAAAAAGATATGGGGAGAAAGCAGAAATAGAATAGTGAGTTAGGTGATCAACCACAATCATATTGAATGGCCCAATGCTTATACTATTTTCTAAATATCTATGCAACTGCCCTCTCTCCAAATTCCTTGGGTCAGCAAATAATTTTGAGTGTTTACAAGACTAAGATCAGCTTCTTTTATCTATTTTTCTAATCAACCTGTTCAGAGATGTTATGATATATAGGTGGGACTTGAACTTGGAACTCCTGGTCCAAGGTAGTCACTTACCACTATGACACAAGAGATCAGCTTCTTTTATTGAGATAATGTTTGAAACCATGGTTCCATCAAGAGGCCCAGTAATTGGTCTGGATTGTTCAAGTGTTCTCACTGTCAGCTCTGACCTCACTGAATCAACACAGCTTATCTTTTAAGTGATACACCCAGTGGGTTGACTTTAAACCACAGTTGCACATTCCATTTTTCAATGAGAGCTCCCATTTATCTACAGTTAAAACTTTAATTCCTAACTGCTATTTTCTTGCACATAAATTATGAACTAGAGAATTGCAACACTTTCTAATTGTTTGCTTGCATGAGAACTTTCCATGTTCCTTGAATAAATACATCCAAGAGCCCTTGAGCATCAATTTCACAAGATTCATTTTTAGAAATAAGGTAAAAATCACACAACACTAGGTTATAGTCGAACAGGTTTAATTGGAAGCACTAGCTTTCGGAGTGCTGCTCCTTCATCAGGTGGTTGTGGAGGACACAATTGTAAGGCAAAAGTTTACAGTGTGATATAACTGAAATTATACATTGAAAAATACCTTGATTGTTTGTGGAGTCTTTCATCTGTTTGAATACCATGACAGTTTCACTTCTTTCATGTGTAAATCACAAAACTTTTTCTTAAAAGTTACACTCTCAGGTTAACTGTAACAATTGGCATTAGCCAGACAATATGTTGAAGGTGTTACCCCCCTGTATTCCATAATGTTTGTGCCGTAATGTTTAGACTGACTCTAATCTAAAAAGTGAGACAAAAGTGGGCGGCACGGTGGCACAGTGGTTAGCACTGCTGCCTCACAGCACCAGAGACCCGGGTTCAATTCCCGACTCAGGCGACTGACTGTGTGGAGTTTGCACATTCTCCCCGTGTCTGCGTGGATTTCCTCCGGGTGCTCCGGTTTCCTCCCACAGTCCAAAGATGTGTAGGTCAGGTGAATTGACCATGCTAAATTGCCCATAGTGTTAGGTAAAAGGGGTAAATGTAGGGAATGGGTGAGTTACGCTTCGGCGGGTCGGTGTGGACTTGTTGGGCCGAAGGGCCTGTTTCCACACTGTAAGTAATCTAATCTAAAACAACAGAGACTTACATGAATTCATGCAGTTTTTGAGCAAAGTACAATGTAACTCTACAAGTACAAATTCACCCCACAAACATATATCACTTTGCAGCTAATAAATTACTTCTGAAGTGCAGTTGTTGTTTACTTAGACAAACAAGGCACCAATATGTGAAATTATTTTTAAAAACTGCAAAATGACTTTTATGCTAATAACACTAGACATTGAAGAGGACACATGAATAGTCATGAATAGGGTTACATTATTTCAGTTAAGTTCATCGTGTGATTTACAATTTCATTCATCATCTTAGTAAGTTTACATGGAATGGCACATTGCTTCAGATCAATGAGGCCTATTGAGCTTTATTGATGTTATGAAATGCCAGCTACTGTTTGTGACAGCCACATGATGTTTTCAGAAGACAGAGGAGGAATTTCAAAACGTTGGCCTGAGAGCATTTGCCAGTGAAGCAGGCAACAGAATCAGCTTCAGATCGAAGTTCTAAAGTAATTTTTTATTCCTCGGTGAAATCACAGTGACCCTGTCAAAATTCCTCCATCACATGTAAATAAAATGTGTTGAAACAGGTCAGATTGTGTCAAATTATGCAAGCGTCCTATTTTCCTTTACTATAGCTAGTCTTAGTGAAAGTCCAAGACTCATTATACAATAATAAAATAGTGGTCAGGACAAAGGCTAGAAGCCAAAATGTTAACCTTCAGTAAACCGCTGGGAGTAAAAACTTAATAGCTCTTGAATACGGATACAGCGATCACAATGTGTGTTCACCCAGTTCCTTCTGATGCAAGCCACAGAAGATAACTTCATGCTGACAGCTCATTTAAATGACAATAGCATGAAACCATGTGCTTAGCACTTGTTGAATGGCTGCACCAGCTAGCTAACTTTATGTGAGGTTAGTGCTACTTCAGGGTAGAGTAACCTATTAAACTGGGCCAGGGTTTGAAAGTGGTTGGGAAAGGGAGGCTAAGCAGCATGAAGTTAAAAATCACACAATACTAGGTTATAGTCCAATAGATTTAATTGGAAGCATTAGCTTTCAGAATGCTGCTCCTTCATCAGGTGGTTGTGGAGGACACAATTGTAAGACACAGATTTTATAGCAAAAGTTTACAGTGTGATGTAACTGAAATTATACATTGAAAAATACCTTGATTGTTTGTTAAGTCTCTCATTTGTTAGAATGACCATGTTTGTTTCACTTCTTTCATATGTAAATCACAAACACCAATTGTTCAAGTTAACCTGAGAATCTAACGTTTAAAAGAAGTTTTGTGATTGATAGATGAAAGAAGTGAAACAAACATGGTCATTCTAACAGATGAGAGACTTAACAAACAATCAAGGTATTTTTCAATGTATAATTTCAGTTACATCACACTGTAAACTTTTGCTATAAATTCTGTGCCTTAAAATTGTGCCCTCCACAACCACCTGATGAAGGAGCGTCACTCCGAAAGCTAGTGCTTCCAATTAAACCTGTTGGACTATAACCTGGTGTTGTGTGATTTTTAACTTTGTACACTCCAGTCAAACACTGGCATCTCCAAAAGCAGCATGAAGATTGTCTAATGATGTAGCAGGACAGAAAGCATACTTCAAAGTTTTGAGATAAACTACTGGAGCTCTTTGCCAGGAAAAGTGGGTTAGATGTTAAAGACAAACAATGACAGCAAAGAGCTGTGATGGTAAAGGCAAGCAGTGCAGTATTGAGGATCTGGATGCAACTCTGGAAGAAATATAATTATCTGAGACCATTGATGAAGGTCAATGAATTAGTTTTCAATGTCACATTCCACCAACTTTCAGATACCGCATGACTCATCTCTCAAATTTCCCTATCAGTATTCCCTATTGGTCCCCTCTCACTCTGAACCAATGCTCTCCAGTTCTGGATTCCCGCATCTCAGGGAAAAGACCTTGTCTATTTATCCTATCCATGCTCTTCATGATTTTATAAACCTCTATAATGTCACTCCTCAGCTTCTGATGTTCCAGGGAAAACAGCCTCAGTCTAACGAAATAGGAAGGGAAAAGGTTGAGACTCTGAAGGGAGATTACAGGGAGTTAGGCAGAAATTTAAAAAGGAAGTCCTCGAGGATAGTAATATCTGGATTACTCCCAATGCTACGAGCTAGTGAGGGCAGGAATAGGAAGATAGAGCAGATGAATGCATGGCTGAGGAGCTGGTGTATGGGAGAGGGATTAGCATTTTTGGATCATTGGAATCTCTTTTGGGATAGAAGTGACCTGTACAAGAAGGACGGATTGCACCTAAATTGGAAGGGGACTAATATACTAGCAGGGAAATTTGCTAGAACTGCTTGGGAGGATTTAAACTAGTAAGGTGGGGGGGGGGGTGG
>NC_057721.1:36045315-36055797 GCF_004010195.1 Chiloscyllium plagiosum | reverse complement strand
CAGGGATGGGTGGGACTGGCAGCTTAATGTTCCAGGATACAAATGCTACAGGAAGGATAGAAAGGGAGGCAAGAGAGGAGGGGGAGTGGCATTTTTGATAAGGGATAGCATTACAGCTGTGCTGAGGGAGGATATTCCTGGAAATACATCCAGGGAAGTTATTTGGGTGGAACTGAGAAATAAGAAAGGGATGATCACCTTATACAGATTGTATTATAGACTGGAAAAGCGCAGCATGCCAGCCAGGTAAAAGGCTGCCTGGCCTGCTGCGCTTTTCCAGCACCACACTTTTCAACTCTGGTCTCCAGCATCTCTGCAGTCCTCACTTTCTCCTTGTATTATAGACTCCCTAATAGTCAGAGGGAAATTGAGAAACAAACTTGTTAGGAGAGCTCAGCTATCTGTAAGAATAATAAGGTAGTTATGGTAGGGGATTTTAACTTTCCAAACATAGACTGGGACTGCCATAGAGTTAAGGGTTTAGATGGAGAGGATTTTATTAAGTGTGTACAAGAAAATTTTCTGATTCAGTATGTGGATGTACCTACTAGAGAAGGTGCAAAACTTGACCAAATAAGGCAGGGCAGGTGACTGAGGTGTCAATGGGGGAGCACTTTGGGGCCAGCGACCATAATTCTATTAGTTTTAAAACAGTGATGGAAAAAGATAGACGAGATCTAAAAGTTGAAGTTCTAAATTGGAGAAAGGCAAATTTTGACGGTATTAGGCAAGAACTTTCAAACCTAACTGGGGGGCAGATGTTTGCAGGTAAAGGGATAGCTGGAAAATGGGAAGCCTTCAGAAATGAGGCAATGAGAGTTCAGAGACAGTATATTCCCGTTAGGGTGAACAGAAAGGCTGGAAGTATAGGGAATGCTGGATGACTAAAAAAATTGAGGGTTTGCTGAAGAACAAAAAGGAAGCATATGTCAGGTATAGAGAAGATAGATAGAATGAATCCTCAGAAGAGTATAAAGGCAGTAGGAGTATATTTAAGAGTGAAATCAGGAGGGAAAAAAAGGGACATGAAATAGCTTTGGCAAATAGAGTTAAGGAGAATCCAAAAGGTTTTTACACATACATTAATGACAAATGGGTAACTAGGGAGAGACTAGGACCCTCAAAGATCCCACCACACCCCCCCAGCAAGGCTGAGTATTTTGCATCAGTGTTTACTGTGGAAAAGGACATGAAAGATACAGAAAGTATCTTTCATGTATTTATTAAGATGGTGACATCTTAATAAATGTCCATATTACAGAGAAGGAAGTGCTGCATGTCTTGAAGTGCATGTCTTAAATCCCCAAGACCTGATCAGGGGTACCCTAG
Organism: Chiloscyllium plagiosum; assembly: GCF_004010195.1. Lineage (NCBI taxonomy): Eukaryota > Metazoa > Chordata > Chondrichthyes > Orectolobiformes > Hemiscylliidae > Chiloscyllium > Chiloscyllium plagiosum. Next base: position 36,054,468 of record NC_057721.1, on the reverse strand, counting down.
AAATCCATGGGAAACCAGGGAAGTGATTGCTGGGCCCCTTGCTGAGGTATTTGTATCATCAATAGTCACAGGTGAGGTGCCTGAAGACTGGAGGTTGGCTAACATAGTGCCAATGTTTAAGAAGGGTGGTAAGGAAAAGCCAGGGAACTATAGACTGGTAATCCTGATGTCGGTGGTGAACAAGTTGTTGGAGGGAATTCTGAGGGATCTGGTGTACATGTGTTTGGAAAGGCAAGGACGGATTAAGAATAGTCAACATGGCTCTATGCGTGGGAAATCATGTCTCACAAACTTGATTGAGTTTTTTGAACAGGTAACAAAGAGGATTGATGAGGGCAGAGCAGTAGATGTGATCTATATGGACTTCAGTAAGGCGTTCGACAAGGTTCCTCATGGGAGACTGATTAGCAAGGTTAGATCTCATGGAATACAGGGAGAACTATCCATTTGGATACAGAGCTGGCTCAAAGATAGAAGACAGAGGGTGGTGTTGGAGGGTTGTTTTTCAGACTGGAGGCCTGTGACCAGTAGAGTGCCATAAGGATTGGTGCTGTGTCCAATACTTTTCATCATTTATATAAATGACTTGGATGCGAGCATAAGAGGTACAGTTAGTAAGTTTGTAGATGACACCAAAATTGAAGATGTAGTGGACAGCAAAGAGGGTTACCTCAGATTACAACGGGAAGTTGATCAGATGGGTCACTGGGCTGTGAAGTAACAGATGGAGTTTAATTCAGATAAATGCAAGGTGCTGCATTTTGGGAAAGCAAATCTTAGCAGGACTTATACACTTAATGGTAAGGTCCTAGGGAGTGTTGCTGAACAAAGAGATCTTGGAGTGCAGGTTCTTAGCTCCTTGAATGTGAAGTCGCAGGTAGATAGGATAGTGAAGAAGGTGTTTGGTATGCTCTCCTTTATTAGTCAGAGTATTGAGTATAGGGGTTGGGAGGTCACGTTGCGGCTGTACAGGACATTGGTTGAGCCTCTGTTGGAATACTGCGTGTAATTCTGGGATCCTATTGGAAGGATGTTGTGAAACTTGAAAGGATTCAGAAAAGATTTACAAGGATGTTGGTAGGGTTGGAGGATTTGAGCAATAGGGAGAGGTTGAATAGGCTGGGGCTGTTTTCCCTAGAGTGTCGGAGGCTGAGGGGTGACTTTATAGGGGTTTATAAAATCATGAGGGGCATGGGGTGGGGAAGTCCAGAACTAGAGGGCATAGGTTTCGGGTGAGAGGGGAAAGATATAAAAGTGACCTAAGGGGCAACCTTTTCACACAGAGGGTGGTACGTGTATGGAATGAGCTGCCAGAGGAAGTGGTGGAGGCAGGTTTTAAAAGGCAACATTTAAAAGGCAACTGGATGGGTATATGAATAGGAAGGGTTTGGAGGGATAAGGGGTGGGGGCTGGCAGGTGGGTCTAGATTGGGTTGGGATATCTGGTTAGCATGGACAAGTTGGACTGAAAGGTCTGTTTCCATGCTGTACATCTCTATGACTCTTTAGGACACTTGACAACTTGGAATTGGTATTCCCTCTACTGGTATCACAAATTATTGTGATAGTCTGGTCACAATGGAAAGGTATTTGTTGTCTCCTGCTTCCCTCCTTCTCTACCTTTACCTCTCCCTTCATCAACTATTCACAAGGATTCAACAGGTAATAATGAGTGGGCTATGGTGAGTACTCTGGTGTGTCTCCTGAATGGTCCTTGCCATAGAATTGTTTAGGCACCACAATGGTCTACCTTATCACACTTCAATGAATGCATGGAATGCCCAAGTAGATACCAGAATCATTATCTTTGTGTTGAGCAGATAGCTTTTGTCACCCAGTAGACATTGCATGGCTTGTCACAGAGGCTCAAATATGACTCTACGGTGGACTATCAGAGAATAAAGGCATTGCAACAATTGTCAGGTACCTATATGTACATTTAGGTCAGGCAGCATCCAAGGAGCAGGAGAATTGACGTTTCGGGCATGAGCCCTTCTTCAGGAAAAAATTCCTATATGTACATTTAGTCTCATCACTCACCAATCAGACACTTAGTGAATGGAATCTCTTCTGGTGGCAGAACATCTCTTCATTTACATGTTGTCTAAAAATTATCATATGAACACCCAAAGGAACCCTGGTCCATGGTGAAACTGCATGTTCACTCCACCCACCTTTCACTGACAAACTGAAATGTATTCAACTATCTTTGCATTAGAGCCTCAGTGACCTCCCTCCTCCATTCATGGACAGTGAAATGTTAAAAGTATTACCTGCTTCAGTCATCTTTCTAGATTTTGGCAATACATCCTCACCTTATTCTGAGACTGAAGTTCTGGTCAAACAGCTGGCAGATTTTAGTGAGCACTTGCTTAGCAAAACAGAGAAGGCAGTGTATTGTTCTTTGTGAAGGTTGAAATATGATAGATAATTCCTGAAGACCTTGAGTAAATATGACCTCTTTTGTTGAGAGTCTTTCTCTCCCTCCCTCTCCTCTTTCATTCAGTAGCTTGTCCTCCTTGGTATCACATCCGCGTGTTTTTGATGTCATGCTGCAGACCAAGGCATATGCAGCCTCTTGCATTCACGTTTCAGAGCAAGTGGTCTGAGCAGAACTCAAACTTGCAATCAGTACTCTAAGGCTTTCTGCATGTGCTGCAAGATCCCATATAAACTTCAGCCACTTCAACAATGTCTATGAAGCAGGAACCACTTTCATAACCTAGTTTCAAGCAATCAACTTGAAAGACACAGATGATTGCTTTAAATGTTGCTGTCAGAACTCCTTGCTGTTGGTGAACACTTCTTGAGTTCTGCAAAGTTAAGAGATGACAATACATTGACTATTGAGTTTGAAAATGTCCGTTGGTTCCACACTGAATGCCTCTAAAATGTGCTTACTTTGTATGTTTTAATGCATGCTTTCTGCTAGCTTCCCCATCAAAACAGTATCCAAAAGTGTCAAAATTGGAAATGAGCACTTTTTAAAATATTCATTCAAAGATTGTTTGCATCACTGGCTAAATCAACTTTCCTGGCAAACCCCAACTGCCTTAACTTGGTGATCATGAATTGACTTCTCGAACTCCTGCAGTCCATGGAGTATAGATACACCTGTAGTGTTGTGAGACCAAGTTGATTCTGACTGATCAGCCTTGCCTCTTTGTTATTAGGTTCAGTCGTGGTTTAATACAACTGGCTGGTTTGCTATGCCATTTCAGAGAGCATTTAAAAGTGAAGCGAATTAATTGCTGTGGGTTGGGAGAAACGCATCCACCAGAACATGTAAGGATGGCAGATTTATTTCCCTAAAAGATGTTAGTGAAATGGATGGGCTTTTACAAATATCAACAATGACTTCATAGTTACGATTTGAATACCTTTTAATTCTTGACTTTTAAAATTGAATTCAAATCTCACTGGCTACCATTATGGAATTGGAACCCATAGCTGCAGGAATTAACCTGGGATCCTGGATTACCATTTCAGTAACATTGACACTAAACCACCAGCTCCTTTCACTAGAAATGCCATTTTAGAACTGAAGTGACACCCACAGCACTGAAAATACAGGTACACATTCTATGGCCTTTTGTCAGATGTCTGCATCTGAGCTTTTTTTGAATGAGAAGTTGAAATAGAGACAAGTTGCCTCAAAAATGAGTTTTTATAGTAGCATTAATATTTCTATTTTGATATCCTGCCCTACCAACTTCCTGAACACATACCAAAAGGAATTTAATAATTGCACAATAGTGCAAAATGCTGATAGTCACCTTTTTAAAATCATTGAAGTTCAAATATGGTGAGAAAAAGATAACCGATATATATTATTGCCATAGTTATCTCACTGTGCTGTGTATTTGAAAACTTTTGCATGATATCAACAAAATAATATATTTCAATCGAAGACAATGTTTCGATTCATTTTGTGGTTTGTTGAAAGTAGTTTGAATCTTTGTTCTGAAATTAAAATAAGTTACATATGACTATAAATGTAAAGTGATGCTTTGTTTTAATAGAAGTCATGTGCATTCAGGCAACAGTTGATGTTTGTAAGGCTAATTGATGAATCGGTTCTGAGTATGATTAAAAGAAAGTTTCCTTCTCAGACATTTCAAAAGTAAGTTTTCCGACTAAAACATTTTTTTGGCTGGTCTGTTACTTTTAGGAAAAGTGTGCAATTCTTCCTTATAACAAACCATATATCTAAATGCCTTGTGATAACCATTCAAAATAAACAGGTCAGTGGTGTCCAAATTGTGCAGCTTGTCATTACATTAAAAATAAAAATTGGTACTTTTGTGATTTTCTGACACAAGCTTCCACGATTATATTTAATAAATACTGTATAAAATACCAAACTTGCTAAAATTTGTAAGCCTAAATCTTTTTTGATATTTGAATTAATACTTGTGATTTGTTTTGAAAAATTGTTGGTTGAATACATTTCAGTTGTAGTATTTACCTACAGTTTCTGGTTACCTTGTGAATTAATCACCAAAGAAAATTAGTAATTAAGAATTAGAATGTCCATGAAGGATTTTCATGTGCATGTACTGGCATTAAGTACTTACAGTATTAAAGTCAATTTAATGGCAGATTTATTCTGCTAATGATCCATTGAATATTGTTCCTGTCTAAATTGATTAACTTGAGTTCATCCACATTGTGTCATATCATGTTTTAAAGCAAAATGCCTGTTTTTAAAGGAGGCCCCCATCTACAAGTAAACCACTTTCAAACTACTGCATTTTCTCAGCTCAAGCCAAGGCTTTTTCCTAATCTCTGAGCTAGCTGCTTGGTTTCACAATGGTGGTTACTGTGCATTTCCTTCTCTGTAATATTCCAGCTTCTATCCCCTCAAAAAATCTGTTCGAAACTTAACTTGAGTTCTTGCCTGTATTCTACAGGATTGATAAAAGTTGTATTTTCTCTGCTTATGGTGCAGACCCTGTGAAAATTTAACTCTGTTTTCCCCTGTAATGCAGCAAGCTGCACAGTTCCTAAACTAAACTACCTTGCTTGCTTCTGTGTGCAAACACATATACACACAAATAAGTTTTTTTAAAAAAGGATCTTCTGAACCTCAACAGCCCATTTCTGTGACAATATGGTATATTTGGAATGCAAACTAACTTTAGCTTTAAAACCAAATCTTTTAGTTAAATATGCCAGATGAGTAATCTATATTTCTTATGAAGTCAGGGCAATTCTCCTCAAGCTTACTGGCTCCACCAAAATAATCCTTGCTTCCAAATTTGCTTTTAGCTTATTTTCATTTGAAACTAACATTTTTGTTTTATTATTGAGCTTTGAATAGACTTCCTATCAGAAGTCTAGAGATAGATAGATCCTACATTGTTTAGTTTTTTTTGTCTTCTACAATTTCCCAGGTTTGTTTATCAGTTCCTCAGCCATGTGTTTCCATTTATTTACATTTAACACTCCAATTCTTAAAATCAGACGTTACACCTCAAAAACCTGTATATAAAATGAAATCAGGTATTTGCAACAATGCATTCATAAATTCGAAACTCAAAAGGTAAACACCAAGAGTGGGGTCAGGATGACATTTGATTTGGGGAATTTTAGGTGATAATGAGCACAGTTGGAGGTGATGTTTCTTGAAAGGTTTCCAAAAGTGTGGGTGGTGCCAACAGCAACATTTTACCAGCAGGCAATGATGAACATAGTGTACCATTATAAGAGCAACCGTGCTGTATGACTGACATTACACACCTTATGACCAATAAAATGTTGATATAATATCAAAAAATTTAATGATAATATATTTTTGATCTTCTGATGTTTTTCTCAGCAAATATAATATCGACAGGGAAGAGCGTAAAGTGCAGAGATTAAAATAATAAATGAAAAATGTAAAGGTTTTAGCATTTTTCCTGTACATAAAGATTACAAAGTCTGAGGGATAAGTTGAATGTCCCTTTTGGATAGTGATCTATTTTCTTCAGTTTTACGAAGGGTTTGTTTTCATGAGGCTAAGACAAATTTTTCATCATATAGTTCTAAATATGCCTCATTAACTAATTAGCACACCTCTTTGGCATTCCTCACATTCAATGTTAGGCTGTTTCTACTTTAGAACATAGAACTGGACAGCACAGGAATGGGCCCTTTGGCCCACGATGTTGTGTCTAACAGGATGCCAAATTAAACTAATCCCTTCTGTCTGCCCTTGGTCCAAATTCCTCTATTCCTTACATATTCATGTGCTTCTCCAAAAGTCTCTTACACCCCCTAATATATCTGCATCCTCCACCACCCATGGCAGCATGTTCCAGACTCTTACAACTCTCTGTGTAAAAAACCCACCCCTCACATCTCCTTTGAATTTTCCCCTCTCGCCTGAAATGTATGCCCCCTAGTTTTAGCTATTTCAACTTTGGGAAAAAGATTCTGACCATCAACTGTATCCACGCATCTCATAATTTTATAGACTTCAACCAAGTTTCCCTTCAGCTTCTGCTGCTCCGGAGAAAACAACCTGAATTTTCCTAGGCTCTCTTATAGCTCATGCCCTCTAATCCAGGCAGCATCCTGGTAAACCTCTTCTTGCTATATTTGGAAGAACACACCACTGACTGGATATCCTGAGATTGACTGGCATCCCTATAGCTCACACCATTTAAAAAAAAAAGCCATTCTGTAGGATTGGAAAGCTGGCGTTTCCTTTCAGCAGCTATGTAATGATATAGCAGGTACAAAACGTTGCTGCTCATGACACAGGGCTGGCAGGGCTGAAACAACTCGCATATACAACTCAACTTTCTTGCACCAGTCACTGCCTAACCACTAGACCACACATCTTACCCCTCTTTAGCCACATTTCATCTTAGCAACCTCTCCAATTCACTGCTATTTTGTCTCCAATGCCCATTGTAGCCCAGCATCTTCTCATTGGTCAATGTGTGAACATTGCATATTGGGTTATTCCAAAGATTGGCTTGCATTCAGTCATCAAAAGCGAACAAGCATAAAATGAGCGGACACTACATTTTGTCCAACAATACAAACCAAATGTTTGTGTTAAGATCAGTCAAGAATTGACTGCTATAACCAACTGTTATCTACTAGAAATGGGTGTCATACAAGCCCTGTCTGACTTGTGGCACCTGATATGGCTGAACTCTGTCACAGACAAAATGAGTGCCCACCTGTTGAGTGTGCCCATCTTCTCCCTTGGAAGACTGCTTCTGCTGTCCCATTTCCTCCACATCCAGCACATCTCCACTTTGCCCGCCCGAACTCTGCAGTGCACAGCACTCTAGGATGATAGGATACACTCTATCTGGTATATATTGTGGGCCACAAACCAATCCATATTGCAAAACTGCATCTGCAGCAGCTCTATACTCTGTTCTGCCATGGCCCTACTGAATGAACAGGCAGCATTGTATCTGCACTCTGCATTGTCAGCATGTTCAGCAAGGGTATTATCAACCTGGTCACAGTGGGTGGCCCTTGAATCCAGTAATCATCTTGTAAAGTGTCTAGACCCTCAAATGCAGTAGGAACATGCGAATACTCAAAGGTGTAGGAATTGTGGCAGCTGCCAGGATATTGGGCACATACCTTCAAGAAGTGGCAATGATCACCAGCACACTAATTGTATGGAACTCCTTCTTATGGAGTGTTGTGACACAGGCTGCTCACTAGCATGTGTGTATTGACAATGGCACCCTGCACAGAGGGGAGGCCAGCTATGCTTCTGAATCTTACTGCCTGGGCTACAGCACTGACCTTGACTTGGGGAGGAACAAGATAAATTGATATGACCTTGTTAGATGGCATCATGTACTGCCCTGATGTATTTGTGTGTGCACAACTGAGAGGTCACCCACAGGACACCTGTCACTTCCTAGAAGGGTAGTAGCAAAGCAGCTGTCACCTTCACAATGAGTGAGAGAGGATTCAACCCAATCTCCCAGCCCTCAGGTCACACTTTAGCAGCTGGTGCAAGTATGCCACGGTGTCCCAAGGCACATGGAGCCTGCATTGTCACCCTGAGACACTGGATCTGAGGGCAACTGACCTCAAGGCTCCTGTGGCCCGGATGAATTCTGGGCAGCCTTGAAGCTGAAACGTCTGCCTGAGCTGGATGTTCCTTTGCCTGCTCCTTCTCTTCCTCTATCTGTCTTTGCCTTTCTTAAGAAGGCAGCCACTGCAATGACCATCCCACCTTCACCGATTCCACCATTCTTGCTGGCAATTATTTGAGTTTGGAACATAAAGCATAGAACAGGTTCTCAGGTCTGAGAACAGTCAGAGCTGGCTCTCCTTGCAGGTGATGGCTGTTCACATTTCTTCATATCACAAGACATAGTGCACCCCAACAACAAGGACCATCTTTCATGTGGTCATTGTCCTTTGGGATGGCCATGTACTTTGTAGCAGTGCTACATCAGTTGAGTGATCAATTATTCCATGCACTCTGAACCCTTTCCATCCCAGCCTCACATCTATCATATAGGTTATCATTGCTTATATCAGAGTTGACCATTATATTCACAATGCAGGCACAGACAGAATCAGTTCCATGCTCGACAATGCCCTTGGAGGTGCTACAAGAACTTTGTTGGTGAGAACTTCTGCTTTACTGAGATCTCTATGCAATTTTCAAGAACTAGTGGCATTGGTGGACATTACTAATGACCAGTATTTGAACCCCAAAAGCTTTTACATTGCATGCATTTCAAATGTATGATAATATGAGTGCAAGCAGCAGCAGAGTTTAAAGGAACCCAGAAGGCTACAGCTAAGGTGAGACAGTTTGTTTTAAAATTACTTACCAGTAGCGGGCAGCGGTGTTTTTTTTTCTCTTCACAGAAAGAGCGGGAGCAGCAGGGGGAAGTGACAAAGACCAGAGGGGCAGCCGGATAGGTTTTTTCCCTATAAAAGCGCGCAGGAGAAGAACCCGAGGCACTACAGAGGTAGTGCCTCCCACCCGCCCTCCTCCTCTAACCTAATAATAAGACCCGTTGTGGTAAGTAGGTAAGTGCTGCATTTTGCTTGTTCTATTCTTTAGACACAGTTTTTTTTTAAAAAAAGGTTACTTTCAGAGGGATGGCAGTGAAGGCAGTGCAATGTTCCTCTTGCAACATGGTTGAGGTGAGGGATGCCATGGACGTCT